>NW_027037991.1:0-24528 GCF_034236695.1 Oncorhynchus nerka | reverse complement strand
ACCTAGCATTCTGTTCTGTTATCAGTCAATACGCCACCTAGCATTCTGTTCTGTTATCAGTCAATACGCCACCTAGCATTCTGTTCTGTTATCAGTCAATACGCCACCTAGCATTCTGTTCTGTTATCAGTCGATACGCCACCTAGCGTTACACCTGTTCTGTTATCTGATCAATACGCCACCCTGGCATTCTGTTCTGTTATCAGTCAATACGCCACCTAGCATTCTGTTCTGTTATCAGTCAATACGCCACCTAGCATTCTGTTCTGTTATCAGTCAATACGCCACCTAGCATTCTGTTCTGTTATCAGTCAATACGCCACCTAGCATTCTGTTCTGATATCAGTCAATACGCCACCTAGCATTCTGTTCTGTTATCCGTCAATACGCCACCTAGCATTCTGTTCTGTTATCCGTCAATACGCCACCTAGCATTCTGTTCTGTTATCAGTCAATACGCCACCTAGCATTCTGTTCTGTTATCAGTCAATACGCCACCTAGCATTCTGTTCTGTTATCCGTCAATACGCCACCTAGCATTCTGTTCTGTTATCCGTCAATACGCCACCTAGCATTCTGTTCTGTTATCCGTCAATACGCCACCTAGCATTCTGTTCTGTTATCAGTCAATACGCCACCTAGCATTCTGTTCTGTTATCCGTCAATACGCCACCTAGCATTCTGTTCTGTTATCCGTCAATACGCCACCTAGCATTCTGTTTCTGTTATCAGTCAATCACGCCTACCTAGCATTCTGTTATCAGTCAATACGCCACCTAGCATTCTGTTCTGTTATCCAGTCAATACGCCACCTAGCATTCTGTTCTGTTATCAGTCTATCGCCTACCTAGCATTCTGTTCTGATTATCAGTCAATCGCCACCTAGCATTCTGTTCTGTTATCAGTCAATACGCCACCTAGCATTCTGTTCTGTTATCAGTCAATACGCCACCTAGCATTCTGTTCTGTTATCAGTCAATACGCCACCTAGCATTCTGTTCTGTTATCAATCAATACGCCACCTAGCATTCTGTTCTGATATCAGTCAATACGCCACCTAGCATTCTGTTCTGTTATCCGTCAATACGCCACCTAGCATTCTGTTCTGATATCAGTCAATACGCCACCTAGCATTCTGTTCTGATATCCGTCAATACGCCACCTAGCATTCTGTTCTGTTATCCGTCAATACGCCACCTAGCATTCTGTTCTGTTATCCGTCAATACGCCACCTAGCATTCTGTTCTGTTATCCGTCAATACGCCACCTAGCATTCTGTTCTGTTATCAGTCAATACGCCACCTAGCATTCTGTTCTGTTATCAGTCAATACGCCACCTAGCATTCTGTTATCAGTCAATACGGCACCTAGCACGTTCTGTTATCAGTCAATACGCCACCTAGCATTCTGTTCTGTTATCAGTCAATACGCCACCTAGCATTCTGTTCTGTTATCCGTCAATACGCCACCTAGCATTCTGTTCTGTTATCCGTCAATACGCCACCTAGCATTCTGTTCTGTTATCAGTCAATACGCCACCTAGCATTCTGTTCTGTTATCAGTCAATACGCCACCTAGCATTCTGTTCTGTTATCAGTCAATACGCCACCTAGCATTCTGTTCTGTTATCAGTCAATACGCCACCTAGCATTCTGTTCTGTTATCCGTCAATACGCCACCTAGCATTCTGTTATCAGTCAATACGCCACCTAGCATTCTGTTATCAGTCAATACGCCACCTAGCATTCTGTTCTGTTATCAGTCAATACGCCACCTAGCATTCTGTTCTGTTATCAGTCAATACGCCACCTAGCATTCTGTTCTGTTATCAGTCAATACGCCACCTAGCATTCTGTTCTGTTATCAGTCAATACGCCACCTAGCATTCTGTTCTGTTATCAGTCAATACGCCACCTAGCATTCTGTTCTGTTATCAGTCAATACGCCACCTAGCATTCTGTTCTGTTATCAGTCAATACGCCACCTAGCATTCTGTTCTGTTATCAGTCAATACGCCACCTAGCATTCTGTTCTGTTATCAGTCAATACTCCACCTAGCATTCTGTTCTGTTATCCAGTCAATACGCCACCTAGCATTCTGTTCTGTTATCAGTCAATACGCCACCTAGCATTCTGTTCTGTTATCAGTCAATACGCCACCTAGCATTCTGTTCTGTTATCAGTCAATACGCCACCTAGCATTCTGTTATGAGTCAATACGCCACCTAGCATTCTGTTCTGTTATCAGTCAATACGCCACCTAGCATTCTGTTCTGTTATCCGTCAATACGCCACCTAGCATTCTGTTCTGTTATCAGTCAATACGCCACCTAGCATTCTGTTCTGTTATCAGTCAATACGCCACCTAGCATTCTGTTCTGTTATCAGTCAATACGCCACCTAGCATTCTGTTCTGTTATCAGTCAATACGCCACCTAGCATTCTGTTCTGTTATCAGTCAATACGCCACCTAGCATTCTGTTCTGTTATCAGTCAATACGCCACCTAGCATTCTGTTCTGTTATCAGTCAATACGCCACCTAGCATTCTGTTCTGTTATCCGTCAATACGCCACCTAGCATTCTGTTATCAGTCAATACGCCACCTAGCATTCTGTTATCAGTCAATACGCCACCTAGCATTCTGTTCTGTTATCAGTCAATACGCCACCTAGCATTCTGTTCTGTTATCAGTCAATACGCCACCTAGCATTCTGTTCTGTTATCAGTCAATACGCCACCTAGCATTCTGTTCTGTTATCCGTCAATACGCCACCTAGCATTCTGTTCTGTTATCAGTCAATACGCCACCTAGCATTCTGTTCTGTTATCAGTCAATACGCCACCTAGCATTCTGTTCTGTTATCAGTCAATACGCCACCTAGCATTCTGTTCTGTTATCAGTCAATACGCCACCTAGCATTCTGTTCTGTTATCAGTCAATACGCCACCTAGCATTCTGTTCTGTTATCAGTCAATACGCCACCTAGCATTCTGTTCTGTTATCAGTCAATACGCCACCTAGCATTCTGTTCTGTTATCAGTCAATACGCCACCTAGCATTCTGTTCTGTTATCAGTCAATACGCCACCTAGCATTCTGTTCTGTTATCAGTCAATACGCCACCTAGCATTCTGTTCTGTTATCAGTCAATACGCCACCTAGCATTCTGTTATGTTATCAGTCAATACGCCACCTAGCATTCTGTTCTGTTATCAGTCAATACGCCACCTAGCATTCTGTTCTGTTATCAGTCAATACGCCACCTAGCATTCTGTTCTGTTATCAGTCAATACGCCACCTAGCATTCTGTTCTGTTATCAGTCAATACGCCACCTAGCATTCTGTTCTGTTATCAGTCAATACGCCACCTAGCATTCTGTTCTGTTATCAGTCAATACGCCACCTAGCATTCTGTTCTGTTATCCGTCAATACGCCACCTAGCATTCTGTTCTGTTATCAGTCAATACGCCACCTAGCATTCTGTTCTGTTATCAGTCAATACGCCACCTAGCATTCTGTTCTGTTATCAGTCAATACGCCACCTAGCATTCTGTTCTGTTATCAGTCAATACGCCACCTAGCATTCTGTTCTGTTATCAGTCAATACGCCACCTAGCATTCTGTTCTGTTATCAGTCAATACGCCACCTAGCATTCTGTTCTGTTATCCGTCAATACGCCACCTAGCATTCTCTCTCTCTGGGGATAGAGGTCAGACAGATGAAGGGATAGAGGTCAGACAGATGAAGGGATAGAGGTCAGACAGATGAAGGGATAGAGGTCAGACAGATGAAGGGATAGAGGTCAGACAGATGAAGGGATAGAGGTCAGACAGATGAAGGGATAGAGGTCAGACAGATAGAGGGCAGACAGATGAAGGGATAGAGGTCAGACAGATGAAGGGATAGAGGTCAGACAGATGAAGGGATAGAGGTCAGACAGATGAAGGGATAGAGGTCAGACAGATGAAGAGTAGCGAGGGTCAGACAGATGAAAGGGATAGAGGATCAGACAGACAAGATGGAAGAGAAGATAGAGGTCAGACAGATGAAGGGATAGAGGTCAGACAGATGAAGGGATGGAGGTCAGACAGATGAAGGGATAGGGGTCAGACAATGAAGGGATAGAGGTCAGACAGATGAAGGGATAGAGGTCAGACAGATGAAGGGATAGAGGTCAGACAGATGAAGGGATAGAGGTCAGACAGATGAAGGGATAGAGGGTCAGACAGATGAAGGGATAGAGGTCAGACAGATGAAGGGATAGAGGTCAGACAGATGAAGGGATAGAGGTCAGACAGATGAAGGGATAGAGGTCAGACAGATGAAGGGATAGAGGTCAGACAGATGAAGGGATAGAGGTCAGACAGATGAAGGGATAGAGGTCAGACACAGATGAAGGGATAGAGGTCAGACAGATGAAGGGATAGAGGTCAGACAGATGAAGGGATAGAGGTCAGACAGATGAAGGGATAGAGGTCAGACAGATGAAGGGATAGAGGTCAGACAGATGAAGGGATAGAGGTCAGACAGATGAAGGGATAGAGGTCAGACAGATGAAGGTATGGTGGTCTCTCCCTCTCTGTCTGTCTCTATCTCTCCCCCCCTCTCTGTCTGTCTCTATCTCTCTCTCCCTCCCTCTCTGTCTGTCTCTATCTCCCTCCCTCCCTCCCGCCCGCCCTCTCCCTCTCTCTGTCTGTCTCTATCCCTCCCTCTCTCTGTCTCCCTCTCTCTGTCTGTCTCTATCTCTCTCTCCCTCTCTCTGTCTGTCTCTATCTCTCCCCCCTCTCTCTGTCTGTCTCTATCTTCTCTCCCTCCCTCTCTGTCTATCCCTCCCTCCCTCCCCTCCCTCCCTCCTCCCTCCCTCTCTCTCCCTCTCTCTATCTCTCCCTCCTCTCTCTCTCTCCCTCCCTCCCTCCCTCTCCATTCCCTCTATCTCTCCCCCTCTCTGTCTGTCTCTATCTCCCCCTCTCTCTGTCTGTCTCTATCTCTCCCTCCCCTCTCTCTGTCTGTCTCTATCTCTCCCCCTCTCTGTCTGTCTCTACTCTCTCTCCCTCCCTCTCTGTCTGTCTCTATCTCTCCCTCCTCCCTCCCTCCCCCTCCTCTCTGTCTACTCCCTCCTCCCTCCTCCTCCCTCTCTGTCTGTCTCTATCTCCCTCCCTCCCTCCCTCTCTCCCTCTCTCTCTCCCTCTCTACCTCTCCTCCCTCTCTCTCTCTCCCTCCCTCCCTCCCTCCCCTCTCTCTGTCTGTCTCTATCTCTCCCTCCCTCCCCTCCTCCATTCCCTCTATCTCTCCCCCTCTCTCTCTCTGTCTGTCTCTCTATCTCTCCCGCCACTCCACTCCCTCTATCTCTCCCCCTCTCTGTCTGTCTCTATCTCTCCCCCTCCCTCCCTCCCTCTCCATTCCCTCTATCTCTCCCCCCTCTCTCTCTGTCTGTCTCTATCTCTCCCCGCCCTCCCTCCCTCTATCTCTCCCCCTCTCTGTCTGTCTCTATCCCCCCTCTCTCTCTGTCTTTATCTCTCCCTCCCTCCCTCTCCCTTTCTCTGTCTGTCTCTATCTCTCCCCCTCTCCCTCTGTCTGCTCTCTACCCCCCTCTCTCTGTCTGTCTTTATCTCTCCCTCCCTCCCTCCCTCTCCCTTTCTCTGTCTGTCTCTATCTCTCCCCTCTCTCTCTGTCTGTCTATCACCCCTCTCTCTCTCTGTCTGTCTTTATCTCTCCCTCCCTCCCTCTCCCTTTCTCTGTCTCCCTCCCTCCCCCCTCTCTCTGTCTGTCTCTATCTCTCCTCCCTCCCTCCCTCTCCATTCCCTCTATCTCCCCCCTCTGTCTGTCTCTATCTCCCCCCCTCTCTCTGTCTGTCTCTATCTCTCCCCCTCTCTCTCTGTCTGTCTCTCTATCTCTCCCGCCTCTCCCTCCCTCTATCTTTCCCCCTCTCTGTCTGTCTCTATCTCCCCCCCTCTGTCTGTCTCTATCCCCCCTCTCTCTGTCTGTCTCTATCTCTCCCCTCTCTCTCTGTCTGTCTCTATCCCCCCCTCTCTCTGTCTGTCTTTATCTCTCCCTCCCTCCCTCTCTCCTTTCTCTGTCTGTCTCTATCTTCCCCCCTCTCTCTCTGTCTGTCTCTATCCCCCCTCTCTCTCTCTGTCTGTCTTTATCTCTCCCTCCCTCTCTCTGTCTGTCTTTATCTCTCCCTCTCTCTGTCTCCTCCCTCCCCCCTCTCTCTCTCTCTCTGTCTCCCTCCCTCCTCTCCCTCTCCCTCTCTCTCTGTCTCTCTCGTTCTCTCTCCTCCCTCTCCTCTCTCTCAGTCTCCCTCCCTCCCTCTCCTCTCTCTCTGTCTCCCTCCCTCCCTCCTCTCCCTCTCTCTGTCTGTCTCTGCTCTCTCTCCTCTCCCTCTCTCGTCTCCTCCCTCCCTCTCTGTCTCCTCCCTCCCTCTCCCTCTCTCTGTCTCCCTCCTCCCTCTCCCCTCTCTCTGTCTCCCTCCCTCCCTCCCTCTCCCTCTCTCTGTCTCCCTCCCTCCCTCCCTCTCCCTCTCTCTGTCTCTCTCCCTCCCTCCCTCTCCCTCTCTGTGTCTCGTTCTCTCCCTCCCTCTCTCTGTCTGTCTCGTTCTCTCCCTCCCTCTCTCTGTCTGTCTTGTTCTCTCCCTCCCTCTCTCTGTCTGTCTCGTTCTCTCCCTCCCTCTATCTGTCTGTCTCGTTCTCTCCCTCTCTCTCTCTGCTCTGTCTCCTCGCCTCCCTCTCCCTCACTCTATCTGTCTGCTCTCACTCCTCTCTCTCTCTCTCTCTGACTCCCCCCTCCCTCCCTCTCCCTCTCTCTGTCTCTCTCACTCCCTCCCTCTCCCTCTCTCTGTCTCTCCCTCCCTCCCTCTCCCTCTCTCTCTGTCTGTCTCGTTCTCTCCCTCCCTCTCCCTCTCTCAGTCTCCCTCCCTCCCTCCCTCTCTCCCCTCTCTCTGTCTCCCTCCCTCCCTCTCCCCTCTCTCTGTCTGTCTCGTTCTCTCCCTCCCTCTCCCTCTCTCTCAGTCTCCTCCCTCCCTCCCTCTCCCTCTCTCTGTCTCCCTCCCTCCCTCTCCCCTCTCTCTGTCTCCCTCCCTCCCTCTCCTCTCTCTCTGTCTCCCTCCCCTCCCTCCCTCTCCCTCTCTCTGTCTCCCTCCCTCCCTCCCTCTCCCCTCTCTCTGTCTCTCTCCCTCCCTCCCTCTCCCTCTCTGTGTCTCGTCTCTCTCCCTCCTCCTCTCTCTGTCTGTCTCGTTCTCTCTCCCTCCCTCTCTCTCTGTCTGTCTCGTGCTCTCTCCCTCCCTCTCTCTGTCTGTCTCGTTCTCTCCCTCTCTCTCTCTGACTCCCTCCTCCCTCCCTCTCCCTCTCTCTGTCTCTCTCACTCCCTCCCTCTCCTCTCTCTGTCTCTCTCCCTCCCTCCCTCTCCTCTCTCTGTCTGTCTCGTGCTCTTCCTCCTCTGCCTGTCTCGGTCTCTCTCCTCCCTCTCTGCTCTGTCTAGCTCTCCCTCCGTCTGCCCTGTCTGTCTCCAATTTGTCTCCATTTTTGTGAATTGGGGTGATCAGATCAAATATTGGGTGAAGATGCAGGAGCTGAGGATGTTCTAATCTCCCTCTCCTCTCCCTCTTCTCTCTCTCCCTCCTCTCCCTCCTCTCTCTCTCCCTCCCTCTCCCTCTCCTCTCTCCCTCCTCCCTCTCTCCTCCCTCTCCTCTCCCCTCTCCCTCCTCTCCTCTCCTCTCCTGTCTCTCTCATCAGACTGCAGAACAGCAACGTCAGCATGCTTACTGACAGAATGAGAAGCTGAGGTCTGATAACCAGTATGGCTTCATTAGGAGCTAAGACTCTCATCCTGCTCTGGGCATTGAAGTGGAAAACAGCTTCACTATCTTATTACAAACACAGGAAGAGGAGGGACAAGTTACATGAGTACTGCAAACAAATACTGCAGAAATGAAGAACATGTTGTAGTAAAAGTTTAATCTGCCCAAAATCTCTCCCACATGCTCCTGCTAAAAATCTATATATCTGTTTTTGTATGTAAACATATTGCTTACATTGCAGTGCAGTAAATAAATAAGGTGGGAGGGGCTGTAGAAGGACAGGAGCTCTGGTAAATAAGGTGGGAGGGGCTGTAGAAGGAGAGGAGCTCTGGTAAATAAGGTGGGAGGGGCTATGAAGGACAGGAGCTCTGGTAAATAAGGTGGGAGGGGCTGTCAGAAGGACAGGAGCTCTGGTAAATAAGGTGGGAGGGGCTGTAGAAGGACAGGAGCTCTGGTAAATAAGGTGGGAGGGGCTGTAGAAGGACAGGAGCTCTGGTAAATAAGGTGGGAGGGGCTGTAGAAGGACAGGAGCTCTGGTAAATAAGGTGGGAGGGGCTGTAGAAGGAGAGGAGCTCTGGTAAATAAGGTGGGAGGGGCTGTAGAAGGACAGGAGCTCTGGTAAATAAGGTGGGAGGGGCTGTAGAAGGACAGGAGCTCTGGTAAATAAGGTGGGAGGGGCTGTAGAAGGACAGGAGCTCTGGTAAATAAGGTGGGAGGGGCTGTAGAAGGAGAGGAGCTCTGTAAATAAGGTGGGAGGGGCTGTAGAAGGACAGGAGCTCTGGTAAATAAGGTGGGAGGGGCTGTAGAAGGACAGGAGCTCTGGTAAATAAGGTGGGAGGGGCTGTAGAAGGACAGGAGCTCTGGTAAATAAGGTGGGAGGGGCTGTAGAAGGACAGGAGCTCTGGTAAATAAGGTGAGGGGCTGTAGAAGGACAGGAGCTCTGGTAAATAAGGTGGGAGGGGCTGTAGAAGGACAGAGCTCTGGTAAATAAGGTGGGAGGGGCTGTAGAAGGAGAGGAGCTCTGGTAAATAAGGTGGGAGGGGCTGTAGAAGGACAGGAGCCCTGGTAAATAAGGTGGGAGGGGCTGTAGAAGGACAGGAGCTAACTAGACAGAGATGGGAGGGGCTGTAGAAGGAGAGGAGCTAACTAGACAGAGATGGGAGGGGCTGTAGAAGGAGAGGAGCTAACTAGACAGAGATGGGAGGGGCTGTAGAAGGAGAGGAGCTAACTAGACAGAGATGGGAGGGGCTGTAGAAGGAGAGGAGCTAACTAGACAGAGATGGGAGGGGCTGTAGAAGGAGGATAAAATGAGATTGAAGAGGAGGACCAGATGACGGGATGAGGAAAGGAGGAGGTGTTGAGAGAGATCCTACAGTGTGTGTCCATGGACAGGAGCGATATGTACTAGCAGTAGCACACTGTAAAAACAATGATGACGAGTACTGTATATTTCCTGCCCCACAGCTCAAACAGACACAGTCCTGCCCTGGCTGCTACATGTGCCCTCAGTGGAACAGAGGCCTGATGTGTTCTCAGATATGATGTACAGAGTATAACTGTATGAGCGATAATACCCATAAAACCTAGCGGTAAAACCCAGAAATATTTCCGATAGTTTTTCCACCATTCATTAAAAAAAATAATTCTGGAACTACTTCATGTTTGGTGTAGACTTACCTTGGCGTTTTGATAACCTCGCCATACATAACCATGTAAGGGCTGTGTTTGGTGTAGACTTACCTTGGCGTTTTGATAACCTCGCCAGTCTCTCGGACAAGGTCACTTTGAGAGACTGTAATTACACCCCAAAAATTAAATACTAATTAGCCGCTAATGTGGCTATCATACAGAACTACACTTCACGTTTGAAGCTTTGACGTAATCACTCAAGGCGCAGGGTGGGAAAAACCTCCACATTTTTCCATGCAAACTCTCATCGACAAGTAGCAAGTAACCTAGCGAGTAGATATTATAGCCTTTTTAGTTTCTCATATATTTCTTGCGTGTATTCTTGTTTAGCATTTTTTTATGACTATATTTGTATTTTATTACCTTTTGTAGCTAACTTCGGTCTCTCCGACAATCAGAAGCGGACGGTTCTGTGCTATCGACCGGATTGTAACCACTACTCCGATAAGCAAACATTTGTATTTGATTGTTTTCCCGACCTCTGTAAGCGAGAGGAGTTGCTGGAGCTGTGTGATAAGACCTGTTTGATAGCTGCTTTAAATTTCTGGGGGGGGGTTTAAAAAATGAGGTTAACGCATGTTAACTTCCTTACAAGTAAAAATAAAACCAGCATAGGCTAGCATAATGACTGAGGTGACCTTTTAATTTGGACAAATCCTTTGTGAGCTAGCCAGCTAGTTAACGTTAGCTCAAGGTTTTTGTAGTCAAACCTATTCACGTGATGACATGCTAACTAGCGTTAGCTCACTAAAGCAGGGATATATCTAGCTAAATATCACCTGGTGGGCTACCTAATTAGGCACGTTGGTTGACTAGTTGTCTACATTAGCTAACGTTCAATAGCTAATGGACCGTATCTCACCTTGGTGTAGTCTGACTTTCCTAATGGGCAGTGACATGCTAGCGAATGTGCCTAATGTTAGCAATTAGCACTATCTAGCTAACGTTAATTATCCCTGTCCTGGCAAACTAGCTTGCATATCACCACGCGTGGTGTCTGGGGAAAAGTCTGACTAGGCAAACCAGTAGCTAACGTAACGAGCTAGCTAAACGTTATCCACCATGACAGAAGAGGAGGATCCAGACTCATCCACCGTAATAGAAGAGGAGGATCCAGACTCATCCACCGTGATAGAAGAGGAGGATCCAGATTCATCCACCGTGATAGAAGAGGAGGATCCAGACTCATCCACCATGATAGAAGAGGAGGATCCAGACTCATCCACCATGACAGAAGAGGAGGATCCAGACTCATCCACCGTAATAGAAGAGGAGGATCCAGACTCATCCACCGTAATAGAAGAGGAGGATCCAGACTCATCCACCGTGATAGAAGAGGAGGATCCAGACTCATCCACCATGATAGAAGAGGAGGATCCAGACTCATCCACCATGATAGAAGAGGAGGATCCAGACTCATCCACCGTGATAGAAGAGGATGTTCCAGACTCATCCACCGTGATAGAAGAGGCAGATCCAGACTAATCCACCATGATAGAGGAGGCGGATCCAGACTCATCCACCATGACAGAAGAGGGAGATCCAGACTCATCTACCATGACAGAAGAGGGAGATCCAGACTCATCTACCATGACAGAAGAGGGAGATCCAGACTCATCTACCATGACAGAAGAGGGAGATCCAGACTCATCTACCATGACAGAAGAGGGAGATCCAGACTCATCTACCATGACAGAAGAGGGAGATCCAGACTCATCTACCATGACAGAAGAGGGAGATCCAGACTCATCTACCATGACAGAAGAGGGAGATCCAGACTCATCTACCATGACAGAAGAGGGAGATCCAGACTCATCTACCATGACAGAAGAGGGAGATCCAGACTCATCTACCATGACAGAAGAGGGAGATCCAGACTCATCTACCATGACAGAAGAGGAGATCCAGACTCATCTACCATGACAGAAGAGGGAGATCCAGACTCATCTACCATGACAGAAGAGGGAGATCCAGACTCATCTACCATGACAGAAGAGGGAGATCCAGACTCATCTACCATGACAGAAGAGGGAGATCCAGACTCATCTACCATGACAGAAGAGGGAGATCCAGACTCATCTACCATGACAGAAGAGGGAGATCCAGACTCATCTACCATGACAGAAGAGGGAGATCCAGACTCATCTACCATGACAGAAGAGGGAGATCCAGACTCATCTACCATGACAGAAGAGGGAGATCCAGACTCATCTACCATGACAGAAGAGGGAGATCCAGACTCATCTACCATGACAGAAGAGGGAGATCCAGACTCATCTACCATGACAGAAGAGGGAGATCCAGACTCATCTACCATGACAGAAGAGGGAGATCCAGACTCATCTACCATGACAGAAGAGGGAGATCCAGACTCATCTACCATGACAGAAGAGGGAGATCCAGACTCATCTACCATGACAGAAGAGGGAGATCCAGACTCATCTACCATGACAGAAGAGGGAGATCCAGACTCATCTACCATGACAGAAGAGGGAGATCCAGACTCATCTACCATGACAGAAGAGGGAGATCCAGACTCATCTACCATGACAGAAGAGGGAGATCCAGACTCATCTACCATGACAGAAGAGGGAGATCCAGACTCATCTACCATGACAGAAGAGGAGATCCAGACTCATCTACCATGACAGAAGAGGGAGATCCAGACTCATCTACCATGACAGAAGAGGGAGATCCAGACTCATCTACCATGACAGAAGAGGAGATCCAGACTCATCTACCATGACAGAAGAGGGAGATCCAGACTCATCCACCATGACAGAAGAGGAGATCCAGACCCTCGAATCCACAGACAGATACTCTGCGCATGGAGAGATCTGGATCTCCTCATCTGCATCTGCATGTCTTCCATGTCATGTGACTATCTGGATGGGCTAGAGTCTGGAACAGGACTCATATGGCTAACACCATAGAGCAGGAATGATATAGGACTGACACCATGGGCCAGGACTGACATAGGACTACACCATGAGAGACAGGACTGATATCCAGGACTCATCCACCATGAGAGACGAGGACTGATATAGGACTCATCACCATGACAGAACAGGACTGATATCGGAGACTAACCACCATAGAGACAGGACTGATATAGGACTCCAACACCATAGAGACAGGACTGATATAGGACTAACACCATGAACAGGCTGATATGGGACTAACAGCCATAGAGACAGGACTGATATAGGACTAACACCATAGAACAGGACTGATATAGGATCTAACAGCCATAGAGACAGGACTGATATAGGACCAACACCATAGAGACAGGACTGATATAGGACTAACACCATAGAGACAGGACTGATATAGGACTAACACCATAGAGACAGGACTGATATAGGACTAACACCATAGAGACAGGACTGATATAGGACTAACACCATAGAGACAGGACTGATATAGGACTAACACCATAGAGACAGGACTGATATAGGACTAACACCATAGAGACAGGACTGATATAGGACTAACACCATAGAGACAGGACTGATATAGGACTAACACCATAGAGACAGGCTGATAGGACTAACACCATAGAGACAGGACTGATATAGGACTAACACCATAGAGACAGGACTGATATAGGACTAACACCATAGAGACAGGACTGATATAGGACTAACACCATAGAACAGGACTGATATAGGACCACACCATAGAGACAGGACTGATATAGGACTAACACCATAGAGACAGGACTGATATAGGACTAACACCATAGAGACAGGACTGATATAGGACTAACACCATAGAGACAGGACTGATATAGGACTAACACCATAGAGACAGGACTGATATAGGACTAACACCATAGAGACAGGACTGATATAGGACTAACACCATAGAGACAGGACTGATATAGGACTAACACCATAGAGACAGGACTGATATAGGACTAACACCATAGAGACAGGACTGATATAGGACTAACACCATAGAGACAGGACTGATATAGGACTAACACCATAGAGACAGGACTGATATAGGACTAACACCATAGAGACAGGACTGATATAGGACTAACACCATAGAGACAGGACTAACACCATAGAGACAGGACTGATATAGGACTAACACCATAGAGACAGGACTGATATAGGACTACACCATAGAGACAGGACTGATATAGGACTAACACCATAGAGACAGGACTGATATAGGACTAACACCATAGAGACAGGACTGATATAGGACTAACACCATAGAGACAGGACTGATATAGGACTAACACCATAGAGACAGGACTGATATAGGACTAACACCATAGAGACAGGACTGATATAGGACTAACACCATAGAGACAGGACTGATATAGGACTAACACCATAGAGACAGGACTGATATAGGACTAACACCATAGAGACAGGACTGATATAGGACTAACACCATGAGAGACAGGACTAACACCACAGAGACAGGACTCATATAGGACTAACACCATAGAGACAGGACCCAACACCATAGAGACGGGGCTGATATAGGACTAACACCATAGAAGGACTGATATAGGACTAACACCATAGAGACAGGACTGATATAGGACTAACACCATAGAGACAGGACTGATATAGGACTAACACCATAGGGAACAGGACTGATATAGGACTACACCATAGAGACAGGACTGATATGAGGACTACACCATAGAGACAGGACTAACACTACCATGAGAACCAGGACTGATATAGGACTAACACCATAGAGACAGGACTGATATAGGACTAACACCATAGAGACAGGACTGATATAGGACTAACACCATAGAGACAGGACTGATATAGGACTAACACCATAGAGACAGGACTGATATAGGACTACACCATAGAGACAGGACTAACACCATAGAGACAGGACTGATATAGGACTAACACCATAGAGACAGGACTGATATAGGACTAACACCATAGAGACAGGACTGATATAGGACTAACACCATAGAGACAGGACTAACACCATAGAGACAGGACTAACACCATAGAGACAGGACTAACACCATAGAGACAGGACTGATATAAGACTTGTCATGGTTAATTCAACTGAATGGGTTTCAGGTCTGATTCCCTTCACATATATGCTGATATTTAACTATTCACAGAGCTACGAGCTTTAGCTGGGCTTTTCAGAGAGCAAGGAGCTGACCTCACACAATCCATGGTTATTATATACACAGTGGAAATTAATTCATAACCCAAATACATTTTCACCTTTGGACTTTTCTGGGCTCTGTTGGTCTTCCATGGGGTAAACACCTTCATGCAGCTCAAAGAAACAAGAATCCAAACCGGTTTAGGAGAAGAGAAACAGAAAGACGTGTCAAACTGCTCCGCATTTTAACCTGACCTCACCCTCCACGTTGCTACCACTCAGTTACCCCCTCCCCCCTCTGATATAAAACCATTATCCCACAACAATGGACGCACATATTCATTTACAAAGATCCATGCCTGATGGCCTCCATCAGTATTCACAGCTGGTTTAAATATGATTCAGGCCTGATGGCCTTATCAGTATTCACAGCTGGTTTAATAGATTCAGAGGCCTGATGGCCTCCATCAGTATTCACAGCTGGTTTGGGGCTGATCTAGCCTGATGGCCTATCAGCATTCACAGCTGGTTTAAATAGATTCAGGCCTGATGGCCCCATCAGTATTCACAGCTGGTTTAAATAGATTCAGGCTTGATGACTCCATCAGCATTCACAGCTGGTTTAAATAGATTCAGGCTCGATGGCCTCCATCAGTATTCACAGCTGGTTTAAATAGATTCAGGTTTCGATGACCTCCATATCAGTATTCGCTGTAGCCGGGTTTGGCTAGATTCAGGCTTGGATGACCTCCATCAGTATTCACAGCTGGTTTAAATAGATTCAGGCTTGATGACCTCCATCAGTATTCACAGCTGTTTTAAATAGATTCAGGCTTGGATGACCTCCCCATCAGTATTCACAGCTGGTTTAAATAGATTCAGGCCTGATGGCCTCCATCAGTATTCACAGCTGGTTTAAATAGATCTCAGGCTTGATGACCTCCATCAGTATTCACAGCTGGTTTAAATAGATTCAGGCCTGATGGCCTCCATCAGTATTCACAGCTGGTTTAAATAGATTCATGCCTGATGGGCTCCATCAGTATTCACAGCTGGTTTAAATAGATTCATGCCTGATGGCCTCCATCAGTATTCACAGCTGGTTTAAATAGATTCAGGCCTGATGGCCTCCATCAGTATTCACAGCTGGTTTAAACAGATTCATGCCTGATGGCCCATCAGTATTCACAGCTGGTTTAAATAGATTCAGGCCTGATGGCCCTCCATCAGTATTCACAGCTGGTTTAAACAGACCTAGGCCTAATGGCCCCATCAGTATCTACAGTTGGTTTAGATCCAGGCCTGATGGCCCTCCATCAGTATTCACAGCTGGTTTAAACAGATTCAGGCCTGATGGGCTCTATCAGTATTCACAGCTGGTTTAAACAGATTCAGGGCCTGATGGCCTCCATCAGCATTGAAGGAGGGAGGTGGTGGAATGGCCAGTCTGTCTACCATCAACAACATACAGGCCAGTCTGTCTACCATCAACAACATACAGGCCAGTCTGTCTACCAACAACAACAAACAGGCCAGTCTGTCTACCATCAACAACATACAGGCCAGTCTGTCTATCAACAACAACAAACAGGCCAGTCTGTCTACCATCAACAACATACAGGCCAGTCTGTCTACCATCAACAACATACAGGCCAGTCTGCCTACCATCAACAACATACAGGCCAGTCTGTCTACCATCAACAACATACAAGGCCAGTCTGTCTACCATCAACAACAAACAGGCCAGTCTGTCTACTATCAAAACATACAGGCCGCATCTTTTCCTGGTTGAGGGTTGAGGAGAGATGAACTACTTCTCTACTGGTTGTTATGAGAAATATTACTGTGATGAAAATTCCAGATCAAATAACGTTCAGCTCAGACACCCATACATACCCCACAAGACAGTACTCACCAGGGGTCTCTTCAGACACCCATACATACCCCACAAGACATACCACCAGGGTCTCTTCAGACAACCATACATACCCCACAAGACATACCACCAGGGGTCTCTTTCAGACACCTATACATCCCCCACAGGACATGCCACCAGGGGTCTCTTCACAGTCCCCAAATCCAAAATGAATTCATGGCATCGCATTATATAGAGCCATGATGGCATGGAACCCTTCCATCTCCAAATACCCAAACAAACAGCAGAATTACCTTTCAAAAACGGATTATCCATGAGAGTCTATTATTGACTCACCTGTCAATAGAAGTAACAGAAATGGTTTGGCCCTCAAATAATATTTGTATTTGTATTTATTATGGATCCGAATCATCTGCCGCCAAGGCAGCATTTACTCTTAATGGGGCCAGCAAAATTAAGGCAGTTAAGCAAAAGAATCTAAACATTACAATACAATATGACTCTAACGAACATGATGGTGTCAATCCCTATCCCAGTCTGCTGTGCACACATGATTCAAGAGAGGGCCACCATTGTTCTTGTTCCCTTAGCGTTCCCAAGAACGCTAAGGTAACCGAACTAAATGACTACTGCCCCGTAGCACTCACTTCCGTCATCATGAAGTGCTTTGAGAGACTAGTCAAGGACAATCTCACCTCTACCTTACCTGACACCCTAGACCCACTTCAATTTGCTTACCGCCCAAATAGGTCCACAGACGATGCAATCATCATCAACACTGCACACTGCCTTATCCCATCTGGACAAGAGGAATACGTATGTAAGAATGCTGTTCATCAATTACAGCTCAGCATTTAACACCATAGTACCCTCCAAGCTCGTCATCAAGCTCGAGACCCTGGGTCTCGACCCCGCCCTGTGCAACTGGTTCCTGGGCTATCTGATGGGCCGCTCCCAGGTGGTGAGGCTAGGAAACAACATCCCCACCCCGCTGATCCTCAACACTGGGGCCCCACAAGGGTCCGTTTTCCAGCCCTCTCCTGTACTCCCTGTTCACCCATGACTGCGTGGCCATGCACGCCTCCAACTCAATCATCAAGTTTGCAGACAACACTACAGTGGCAGGCTTGATTACCAACAACGACGAGACGGCCTACAGGGAGGAGGTGAGGGCCCTCGGAGTGTGGTGTCAGGAAAATAACCTCTCACTCAACGTCAACAAAACAAAGGAGATGATCGTGGACTTCAGGAAACAGCAGAGGGAGCATCCCGCCATCCACATCTATGGGACAGTAGTGGAGAAGGTGTAAGGTTTTAAGTTCCTCGGTGTACACATCATGGACGAAGTGAAAATTGGTCCACCCACACAGACAGCGTTGTGAAGAAGGTGCAACAGCGCCTCTTCAATCTCAGGAGTCTGAAGAAATTTGGATTGTCACCAAAAACATTCACAAACTTTTACAGATGCACATTCGAGAGCATCCTGTCGGGCTGTATCACCGCCTTGTTCGGCAACTGCTCCGCCCACAACCGCAAGGCTCTCCGGAGGGTAGTGAGGTCTGCACAACGCATCACCGGGGGCAAACTACCTGCCCTCCAGGACACCTACACCCCCCAATGTCAAAGGAAGGCCAAAAAGATCATCAAGGACATCAACCACCCGAGCCACTGCCTGTTCACCCCGCTATCATCCAGAAGGCGAGGTCAGTACAGGTGTATCAAAGCTGGGACCGAGAGACTGAGAAACAGTTTCTGTCTCAAGGCCATCAGACTGTTAAACAGCCACCACTAACATAGAGTGGCTTTTGCCAACATACAGACTCAAATCTCATGACAACTGTAATAAAGGTATTTAATAAAGGTATCACTAGTCAGTTTAAATAAAGACACTTTAATAATGTCTACATATCCTACATTACTCATCTCATATGTATATACTGTATTCTATATACTGTATTAAAGCAGGAAGCACCAGTGACTAGATCATTAAAAAAAAGTGGTCAGATGAAGCAGATGCTAAGCTACAGGACTGTTTTGTTATGTTCCGGGATTCTTCCTATGGCATTGAGGAGTACACCACATCAGTCACTGGCTTCATCAATAAGTGCATCAATGAGGTCGTCCCGACAGTGACCGTACGTACATACCCCAACCAGAAGCCATGGATTACAGGCAGCATCCGCACTGAGCTAAAGGCTAGAGCTGCCGCTTTCAAGGAGCGGAACTCTAAACTGAAAGCCTATAAGAAATCCCCTATGCCCGGGAAGCTTATGAGAAATCCCGCTAAGCCCTCTGACAAACCATCAAAGAGGCAAAGCGTCAATACACAACTAAGATTGAGTCGTACTACACTGGCTCTGATGCTCGTCGAATGTGGCAGGGTTTGCAAACCATTACAGATTACAAAGGGAAGCACAGCCAAGAGCAGCCCAGTGACACGAGCGTAACCAAACTACTTTTATGCTCGCGTCGATGCAAATAACGCTGAAACATGCATGAGAGCACCAGCTGTACCGGAAGACTGTGTGATCATGCTCTCCGCAACTAATGTGAGTAAGACCTTTAGACAAGTCAACATTCGCAAGACTGCAGGGCCAGACGGATTACCAGGACATAAATCAAATCAAATCAAATCAAATTTATTTATATAGCCCTTCGTACATCAGCTGATATCTCAAAGTGCTGTACAGAAACCCAGCCTAAAACCCCAAACAGCAAACAATGCAGGTGTAAAAGCACGGTGGCTAGGAAAAACTCCCTAGAAAGGCCAAAACCTAGGAAGAAACCTAGAGAGGAACCAGGCTATGTGGGGTGGCCAGTCCTCTTCTGGCTGTGCCGGGTAGAGATTATAACAGAACATGACCAAGAGCATGTTCATAAATCCGACCAGCATGGTCCGAATAATAATAAAGGCAGAACAGTCAGGTGGACTGGGGACAGCAAGAGATCATCATGTCAGGTAGTCCTGGGGCACGGTCCTAGGGCTCAGGTCCCCCGAGAGAGAGAAAGAAAGAGAGAATTAGAGAGAGCATATGTGGGGTGGCCAGTCCTCTTCTGGCTGTGCCGGGTGGAGATTATAACAGAACGTGGCCAAGATGTTCAAATGTTCATAAATGACCAGCATGGTTGAATAATAGTAAGGCAGAACAGTTGAAACTGGAGCAGCAGCATGGCCAGGTGGACTGGGGACAGCAAGGAGTCATCATGTCAGGTAGTCCTGGGACATGGTCCTAGGGCCCAGGCCAGTTGAAACTGGAGCAGCAGCATGGCCAGGTGGACTGGGGACAGCAAGGAGTCATCATGTCAGGTAGTCCTGGGGCATGGTCCTAGGGCTCAGGTCCTCTGAGAGAGAGAAAGAAAGAGAGGAGGAGAGAATTAGAGAACGCACACTTAGATTCACACAGGACACCGAATAGGACAGGAGAAGTACTCCAGATATAACAAACTGACCCTAGCCCCCCGACACATAAACTAATGCAGCATAAATACTGGAGGCTGAGACAGGAGGGGTCAGGAGACACTGTGGCCCCATCCGAGGACACCCCGGACAGGGCCAAACAGGAAGGATATAACCCCACCCACTTTGCCAAAGCACAGCCCCCACACCACTAGAGGGATATCTTCAACCACCAACTTACCATCCTGAGACAAGGCCGAGTATAGCCCACAAAGATCTCCGCCACGGCACAACCCAAGGGAGGCGCCAACCCAGACAGGCCGACCACAACAGTGAATCAACCCACTCAGGTGACGCACCCCCAGGGACGGCATGAGAGAAGCCCCAGTAAGCCAGTGACTCAGCCCCCGTAACAGGGTAGAGGCAGAGAATCCCAGTGGAAAGAGGGGAATCGGCCAGGCAGAGACAGCAAGGGCGGTTCGTTGCTCCAGAGCCTTTCCGTTCACCTTCCCACTCCTGGGCCAGACTACACTCAATCATATGACCCACTGAAGAGATGAGTCTTCAGTAAAGACTTAAAGGTTGAGACCGAGTTTACGTCTCTGACATGGGTAGGCAGACCGTTCCATAAAAATGGAGCTCTATAGGAGAAAGCCCT
The DNA here is from genome assembly GCF_034236695.1 of Oncorhynchus nerka. Lineage (NCBI taxonomy): Eukaryota > Metazoa > Chordata > Actinopteri > Salmoniformes > Salmonidae > Oncorhynchus > Oncorhynchus nerka. The sequence continues at coordinate 4,000 of NW_027037991.1, read as the reverse complement.
GCCTCCAGCTGTTTGCTTAGAAATTCTAGGGACAATTAGGAGGCCTGCGTCTTGTGACCGTAGCGTACGTGTAGGTATGTACGGCAGGACCAAATCAGAGAGATAGGTAGGAGCAAGCCCATGTAATGCTTTGTAGGTTAGCAGTAAAACCTTGAAATCAGCCCTTGCTTTGACAGGAAGCCAGTGTAGAGAGGCTAGCACTGGAGTAATATGATCAAATTTTTTGGTTCTAGTCAGGATTCTAGCAGCCGTATTCAGCACTAACTGAAGTTTATTTAGTGCTTTATCCGGGTAGCCGGAAAATAGAGCATTGCAGTAGTCTAACCTAGAAGTGACAAAAGCATGGATTAATTTTTCTGCATCATTTTTGGACAGAAAGTTTCTGATTTTTGCAATGTTACGTAGATGGAAAAAAGCTGTCCTCGAAATGGTCTTGATATGTTCTTCAAAAGAGAGATCAGGGTCCAGAGTAACGCCGAGGTCCTTCACAGTTTTATTTGAGACGACTGTACAACCATTAAGATTAATTGTCAGATTCAACAGAAGATCTCTTTGTTTCTTGGGACCTAGAACAAGCATCTCTGTTTTGTCCGAGTTTAATAGTAGAAAGTTTGCAGCCATCCACTTCCTTATGTCTGAAACACATGCTTCTAGCGAGGGCAATTTTGGGGCTTCACCATGTTTCATTGAAATGTACAGCTGTGTGTCATCCGCATAGCAGTGAAAGTTTACATTATGTTTTCGAATAACATCCCCAAGAGGTAAAATATATAGTGAAAACAATAGTGGTCCTAAAACAGAACCTTGAGGAACACCGAAATTTACAGTTGATTTGTCAGAGGACAAACCATTCACAGAGACAAACTGATATCTTTCCGACAGATAAGATCTAAACCAGGCCAGAACATGTCCGTGTAGACCAATTTGGGTTTCCAATCTCTCCAAAAGAATGTGGTGATCGATGGTATCAAAAGCAGCACTAAGGTCTAGGAGCACGAGGACAGATGCAGAGCCTCGGTCCGTTGCCATTAAAATGTCATTTACCACCTTCACAAGTGCCGTCTCAGTGCTATGATGGGGTCTAAAACCAGACTGAAGCATTTCGTATACATTGTTTGTCTTCAGGAAGGCAGTGAGTTGCTGCGCAACAGCCTTCTCAAAATTTTTGAGAGGAATGGAAGATTCGATATAGGCCGATAGTTTTTTATATTTTCTGGGTCAAGGTTTGGCTTTTTCAAGAGAGGCTTTATTACTGCCACTTTTAGTGAGTTTGGTACACATCCAGTGGATAGAGAGCCGTTTATTATGTTCAACATAGGAGGGCCAAGCACAGGAAGCAGTCTTTTCAGTAGTTTAGTTGGAATAGGGTCCAGTATGCAGCTTGAAGGTTTAGAGGCCATGATTATTTTCATCATTGTGTCAAGAGATATAGTACTAAAAGACTTGAGCGTCTCTCTTGATCCTAGGTCCTGGCAGAGTTGTGCAGACTCAGGACAACTGAGGTTTGGAGGAATACGCAGGTTTAAAGAGGAGTCCGTAATTTGCTTTCTAATAATCATAATCTTTCCTCAAAGAAGTTCATGAATTTATCACTGCTAAAGTGAAAGTCATCCTCTCTTGGGGAATGCTGCTTTTTAGTTAGCTTTGCGACAGTATCAAAAAGGAATTTCGGATTGTTCTTATTTTCCTCAATTAAGTTAGAAAATAGGATGATCGAGCAGCAGTAAGGGCTCTTCGGTACTGCACGGTACCGTCCTTCCAAGCTAGTCGGAAGACTTCCAGTTTGGTGTGGCGCCATTTCCGTTCCAATTTTCTGGAAGCTTGCTTCAGAGCTCGGGTATTTTCTGTGTACCAGGGAGCTAGTTTCTTATGAGACATTTTTTTAGTTTTTAGGGGTGCAACTGCATCTAGGGTATTGCGCAAGGTTAAATTGAGATACTCAGTTAGGTGGTTAACGGATTTTTGTCCTCTGGCGTCCTTGGGTAGGCAGAGGGAGTCTGGAAGGGCATCAAGGAATCTTTGTGTTGTCTGTGAATTTATAGCACGACTTTTGATGTTCCTTGGTTGGGGTCTGAGCAGATTATTTGTTGCAATTGCAAACGTAATAAAATGGTGGTCCGATAGTCCAGGATTATGAGGAAAACATTAAGATCCACAACATTTATTCCATGGGACAAAACTAGGTCCAGCGTATGACTGTGACAGTGAGTGGGTCCAGAGACATGTTGGACAAAACCCACTGAGTCGATGATGGCTCCGAAAGCCTTTTGGAGTGGGTCTGTGGACTTTTCCATGTGAATATTAAAGTCACCAAAGATTAGAATATTATCTGCAATGACTACAAGGTCCGATAGGAATTCAGGGAACTCAGTGAGAAACGCTGTATATGGCCCAGGAGGCCTGTAAACAGTAGCTATAAAAAGTGATTGAGTAGGCTGCATAGATTTCATGACTAGAAGCTCAAAAGACGAAAACGTCATTTTTTTTTTGTAAATTGAAATTTGCTATCGTAAATGTTAGCAACACCTCCGCCTTTGCGGGATGCACGGGGATATGGTCACTAGTGTAGCCAGGAGGTGAGGCCTCATTTAACACAGTAAATTCATCAGGCTTAAGCCATGTTTCAGTCAGGCCAATCACATCAAGATTATGATCAGTGATTAGTTCATTGACTATAATTGCCTTTGAAGTAAGGGATCTAACATTAAGTAGCCCTATTTTGAGAAGTGAGGTATCATGATCTCTTTCAGTAATGACAGGAATGGAGGTGGTCTTTATCCTAGTGAGATTGCTAAGGCGAACACCGCCATGTTTAGTTTTGCCCAACCTAGGTCGAGGCACAGACACGGTCTCAATGGTGATAGCTGAGCTGACTACACTGACTATGCTAGTGGCAGACTCCACTATGCTGGCAGGCTGGCTAATAGCCTGCTGCCTGGCCTGCACCCTATTTCATTGTGGAGCTAGAGGAGTTAGAGCCCTGTCTATGTTGGTAGATAAGATGAGAGCACCCTCCAGCTAGGATGGAGTCCGTCACTCCTCAGCATGGTCAGGCTTGGTCCTGTTTGTGGGTGAGTCCCAGAAAGAGGGCCAATTATCTACAAATTCTATCTTTTGGGAGGGGCAGAAAACAGTTTTCAACCAGCGATTGAGTTGTGAGACTCTGCTGTAGAGCTCATCACTCCCCTAACTGGGAGGGGGCCAGAGACAATTACTCGATGCCGACACATCTTTCTAGCTGATATGCACGCAGAAGCTATGTTGCGCTTGGTGATCTCTGACTGTTTCATCCTAACATCGTTGGTGCCGACGTGGATAACAATATCTCTATACTCTCTACACTCGCCAGTTTTAGCTTTAGCCAGCACCATCTTCAGATTAGCCTTAACGTCGGTAGCCCTGCCCCGGGTAAACAGTGTATGATCGCTGGATGATTCGCTTAAGTCTAATACTGCGGGTAATGGAGTCGCCAATGACTAGAGTTTTCAATTTGTCAGAGCTAATGGTGGGAAGCTTCAGCGTCTCAGACCCCGTAACGGGAGGAGTAGAGACCAGAGAAGACTCGGCCTCTGACACCGACCCGCTGCTTAATGGGGAAAACCGGTTGAAAGTTTCTGTCGGCTGAATGAGCGACACCGGTTGAGCGTTCCTACAGCATTTCCTTCCAGAAACCGTGAGAAAATTGTCCGGCTGCGGGGACTGTGCCAGGGGATTTATACTACTATCTGTACTTACTGGTGGCACAGACGCTGTTTCATCCTTTCCTACACTGAAATTACCCTTGCCTAACGATTGCGTCTGAAGCTGGGCTTGCAGTACAGCTATCCTCGCCGTAAGGCGAGCACAGCGGCTGCAATTAGAAGGCATCATGTTAATGTTACTACTTAGCTTCGGGGCTGTTGGAGGTCCTGACGAATCGTGTCCAGATAAAGCGTCCGGAGTGAAAAAGTTGAGGAAAAATAAATAAATATATGAACGGTAATTAAAAAGTGAAAACCGT
>NW_027037990.1:0-24516 GCF_034236695.1 Oncorhynchus nerka | reverse complement strand
TACTAATATCCCTAACCTACTGTATAATATCCCCACCTATGTATAATCCCACCTACTGTATAATACCCCAACATACTGTATAATACCCCCAACCTACTGTATAATACCCCAACCTACTGTATAATATCCCCAACCTACTGTATAATATCCCCTAACCTACTGTATAATACCCCCAACCTACTGTATAATACCCCCTACCTACTGTATAATATCCCCAACCTACTGTATAATACCCCAACCTACTGTATAATACCCCCACCTACTGTATAATATCCCCAACCTACTGTATAATATCCCCCTAACCTACTGTATACTACCCCCAACATACTGTATAATACCCCTACCTACTGTATAATATCCCCAACCTACTGTATAATATCCCCTACCTACTGTATAATATCCCTAACCTACTGTATAATATCCCCTACCTACTGTATAATATCCCCAACCTACTGTATAATATCCCCTACCTACTGTATAATATCCCCAACCTACTGTATAATACCCCACAACGTACTGTATAATATCCCTACCTGCTGTATAATATGGTGGTGGATCTTTAATGTTGTGGGGTTGTTCCTACTGTATCCTGAGGCCTTGTTAAGGTGGTGGATCATGGGGTTGTTCTACTTCTGCTGGTCCTGGAGGCCTTGTTAAGGTCAATGGCATCATGGGGTTGTTCTACTTCTGCTGGTCCTGGCGGCCTTGTTAAGGTCAACGGCATCATGGGGTTGTTCTGCTGGTCCTGGAGGCCTTGTTAAGGTCAACGGCATCATGGGGTTGTTCTACTTCTGCTGGTCCTGGAGGCCTTTGTTAAGGTCCAACGGCATCATGGGGTTTGTTCTACTTCTGCTGGTCCTGGAGGCCTTGTTAAGGTCAACGGCATCATGGGGTTGTTCTACTTCTGCTGGTCCTGGAGGCCTTGTTAAGGTCAACGGCATCATGGGGTTGTTCTACTTCTGCTGGTCCTGGGGGCCTTGTTAAGGTCAACGGCATCATGGACTTTACCCAGTTCCAGAACATTTTAGTCAACAACCTGGTTGACTCTGTGAGGAGGCTGAACTTTGACCACAACTGGCTCTTCTAGCAATACAATAACCCCAAGCACACATCAAAATCCACTAAGAAATTGTTATTTTGCTACATAATCAACATTTTGCATTCGCCATCTCAGTCTCTGACTTGAAATCCATTGAAAACCTGTGGTTTGAATTGAGGAGGGCAGTACATAACCACAGACAAAAGGATATCAAGGATCTGTATGGAGACCTGGTTTTAAGATCCCTCCTAATGCATTGTTGGCTAAGGGCTTGTCAGGCAGCAGTTCACTGTGAGGTCTACACCTGTTGGTTAAGGGCTTGTCAGTCAGCAGTTCACTGTGAGGTCTACACCTGTTGGTTAAGGGCTGGTCAGTCAGCATTTCACTGTGAGGTCTACACCTGTTGGCTAAGGGCTGGTCAGTCAGCATTTCACTGTGAGGTCTACACCTGTTGGTTAAGGGCTGGTCAGTCAGCATTTCACTGTGAGGTCAGTCAGCAGTTCACTGTGAGGTCTACACCTGTTGGTTAAGGGCTTGTCAGGCAGCATTTCACTGTGAGGTCTACACCTGTTGGTTAAGGGCTTGTCAGTCAGCATTTCACTGTGAGGTCTACACCTGTTGGTTAAGGGCTTGTCAGTCAGCAGTTCACTGTGAGGTCTACACCTGTTGGTTAAGGGCTTGTCAGGCAGCATTTCACTGTGAGGTCTACACCTGTTGGTTAAGGGCTTGTCAGTCAGCAGTTCACTGTGAGGTCTACACCTGTTGGTTAAGGGCTTGTCAGGCAGCATTTCACTGTAAGGTCTACACCTGTTGTATTCGGCGCATGTGACAAATATGTGTTCTCCAACTCATAAAACATTCTAGAAAAATGCTCAGTGCTGTTATCCTCGCAAAGTGAGGTATTGGAAACAGGGGGGTCCATTTTTACCCTACCTTTTTTTTTTTTTTTGCGTACAATATATATATATAATACAATCAATACAATATATATATATATAATACAATCAATACAATATATATATAATACAATACAATATATATATATATAATACAATCAATACAATATATATATATATAATACAATCAATACAATATATATATATATATACAATCAATACAATATATATATATATATATAATACAATTGAGGGGGTAAATCATTTCAGACCCTACTATGTCTTTATTGAGGGGGTAAATCATTTCAGACCCTACTATGTCTTTATTGAGGGGGTAAATCATTTCAGACCCTACTATGTCTTTATTTAGGGGGTAAATCATTTCAGACCCTACTATGTCTTTATTGAGGGGGTAAATCATTTCAGACCCCACTGTCTTTATTGAGGGGGTAAATCATTTCAGACCCTACTATGTCTTTATTGAGGGGGTAAATCATTTCAGACCCTACTATGTCTTTATTGAGGGGGTAAATCATTTCAGACCCCACTGTCTTTATTGAGGGGGTAAATCATTTCAGACCCTACTGTGTCTTTATTGAGGGGGTAAATCATTTCAGACCCTACTATGTCTTTATTGAGGGGGTAAATCATTTCAGACCCTACTATGTCTTTATTGAGGGGTGAATCATTTCAGACCCCACTGTCTTTATTGAGGGGGTAAATCATTTCAGACCCTACTATGTCTTTATTGAGGGGGTAAATCATTTCAGACCCTACTATGTCTTTATTGAGGGGGTAAATCATTTCAGACCCTACTATGTCTTTATTGAGGGGGTAAATCATTTCAGACCCTACTATGTCTTTATTGAGGGGGTAAATCATTTCAGACCCTACTATGTCTTTATTGAGGGGTAAATCATTTCAGACCCCACTGTCTTTATTGAGGGGTAAATCATTTCAGACCCTACTATGTCTTTATTGAGGGGGTAAATCATTTCAGACCCTACTATGTCTTTATTGAGGGGTAAATCATTTCAGACCCTGCTGTCTTTATTGAGGGTAAATCATTTCAGACCCTACTATGTCTTTATTGAGGGGGTAAATAATTTCAGACCCTGCTCTTTATTGAGGGGGTAAATCATTTCAGACCCTACTATGTCTTTATTTAGGGGGACCCTACTGTCTTTATTGATCATTTCAGACCCTGCTGTCTTTATTGAGGGGGTAAATCATTTCAGACCCTACTATGTCTTTATTGAGGGGTGAATCATTTCAGACCCTACTATGTCTTTATTGAGGGGGTAAATCATTTCAGACCCTACTATGTCTTTATTGAGGGGTAAATCATTTCAGACCCTGCTGTCTTTATTGAGGGGGTAAATCATTTCAGACCCCTGTCTTTATTGAGGGTGAATCATTTCAGACCCTACTATGTCTTTATTGAGGGGGTGAATCATTTCAGACCCTACTATGTCTTTATTGAGGGGTAAATCATTTCAGACCCTACTATGTCTTTATTGAGGGGGTAAATCATTTCAGACCCTACTGTCTTTATTGAGGTGAATCATTTCAGACCCCACTGTCTTTATTGAGGGGTGAATCATTTCAGACCCTACTATGTCTTTATTGAGGGGGTAAATCATTTCAGACCCTACTATGTCTTTATTGAGGGGTAAATCATTTCAGACCCTACTATGTCATTTCATTGTCTTTAGGGGGTAAATCATTTCAGACCCTACTATGTCTTTATTGAGGGGTAAATCATTTCAGACCCCACTGTCTTTATTGAGGGGGTAAATCATTTCAGACCCTACTATGTCTTTATTGAGGGGGTAAATCATTTCAGACCCTACTGTCTTTATGTCTTTATTGAGGGTAAATCATTTCAGACCCCTACTGTCTTTATTGAGGGTAAATCATTTCAGACCCTACTATGTCTTTATTGAGGGGTAAATCATTTCATACTATGTCTTTATTGAGTAAATCATTTCAGACCCTACTGTCTTTATTGAGGGTAAATCATTTCAGACCCTACTATGTCTTTATTGAGGGGGTAAATCATTTCCAGACCCTACTATGTCTTTATTGAGGGGGTAAATCATTTCAGACCCCACTGTCTTTATTGAGGGTAAATCATTTCAGACCCTACTATGTCTTTATTGAGGGGGTAAATCATTTCAGACCCTACTATGTCTTTATTGAGGGGGTAAATCATTTCAGACCCTTTCACTATGTCTTTATTGAGGGGGTAAATCATTTCAGACCCTGCTGTCTTTTATTGAGGGGTAAATCATTTCAGACCCCCCACTGTCTTTATTGAGGGGTGAATCATTTCAGACCCTACTATGTCTTTATTGAGGGGGTAAATCATTTCAGACCCTACTATGTCTTTATTGAGGGGTAAATCATTTCAGACCCTACTATGTCTTTATTGAGGGGGTAAATCATTTCAGACCCTACTATGTCTTTATTGATTGAGGGTAAATCATTTCAGACCCCACTGTCTTTATTGAGGGGGTAAATCATTTCAGACCCCACTATGTCTTTATTGAGGGGTAAATCATTTCAGACCCTACTATGTCTTTATTGAGGGGTAAATCATTTCAGACCCTGCTGTCTTTATTGAGGGGTAAATCATTTCAGACCCCACTGTCTTTATTGAGGGGTAAATCATTTCAGACCCTACTATGTCTTTATTGAGGGGTAAATCATTTCAGACCCCACTGTCTTTATTGAGGGGGTGAATCCTTTCAGACCCTACTATGTCTTTATTGAGGGGGTAAATCATTTCAGACCCTACTATGTCTTTATTGAGGGGGTAAATCATTTCAGACCCTACTATGTCTTTATTGAGGGGTAAATCATTTCAGACCCCACTGTCTTTATTGAGGGGGTAAATCATTTCAGACCCCACTGTCTTTATTGAGGGGGTAAATCATTTCAGACCCTACTATGTCTTTATTGAGGGGTAAATCATTTCAGACCCTACTATGTCTTTATTGAGGGGTAAATCATTTCAGACCCTACTATGTCTTTATTGAGGGGTAAATCATTTCAGACCCTGCTGTCTTTATTGAGGGGTGAATCATTTCAGACCCCACTGTCTTTATTGAGGGGTGAATCATTTCAGACCCTACTATGTCTTTATTGAGGGGGTAAATCATTTCAGACCCTACTATGTCTTTATTGAGGGGTAAATCATTTCAGACCCCATGTCTTTATTGAGGGGTAAATCATTTCAGACCCTACTATGTCTTTATTGAGGGGGTAAATCATTTCAGACCCCACTGTCTTTATTGAGGGGGTAAATCATTTCAGACCCTACTATGTCTTTATTGAGGGGGTAAATCATTTCAGACCCTACTATGTCTTTATTGAGGGGTAAATCATTTTCAGACCCCCTACTATGTCTTTATTGAGGGGGTAAATCATTTCAGACCCTACTATGTCTTTATTGAGGGGTAAATCATTTCAGACCCTGCTGTCTTTATTGAGGGGGTAAATCATTTCAGACCCTACTGTGTCTTTATTGAGGGGGTAAATCATTTCAGACCCTACTATGTCTTTATTGAGGGGTAAATAATTTCAGACCCTGCTGTCTTTATGTCTTTCAGACCCCCTGTCTATTGAGGGGTAAATCATTTCAGACCCTACTATGTCTTTATTGAGGGTAAATCATTTCAGACCCTACTATGTCTTTATTGAGGGGGTAAATCATTTCAGACCCCACTGTCTTTATTGAGGGGGTAAATCATTTCAGACCCTACTATGTCTTTATTGAGGGGTAAATCATTTCAGACCCTACTATGTCTTTATTGAGGGTAAATCATTTCAGACCCCCTGTCTTTGTAAATCTTTATTGATTGGGGTAAATCATTTCAGACCCTACTATGTCTTTATTGAGGGGGTAAAATCATTTCAGACCCCACTGTCTTTATTGAGGGTAAATCATTTCCAGACCCTACTATGTCTTTATTGAGGGGTAAATCATTTCAGACCCTACTATGTCTTTATTGAGGGTAAATCATTTCAGACCCTACTATGTCTTTATTGAGGGGGTAAATCATTTCAGACCCCACTGTCTTTATTGTCTTTATTGAGGGTAAATCATTTCAGACCCTACTGTCTTTATTGAGGGTAAATCATTTCAGACCCTGCTGTCTTTATTGAGGGTAAATCATTTCAGACCCTGCTGTCTTTATTGAGGGTAAATCATTTCAGACCCTACTATGTCTTTATTGAGGGGTAAATCCTTTCAGACCCTACTATGTCTTTATTGAGGGTAAATCATTTCAGACCCTACTTCTTTATTGAGGGTAAATCATTTCAGACCCTACTATGTCTTTATTGAGGGGTAAATCATTTCAGACCCCACTGTCTTTATTGAGGGGGGAATCATTTCCAGACCCTACTATGTCTTTATTGAGGGTAAATCATTTCAGACCCTACTATGTCTTTATTGAGGGTAAATCATTTCAGACCCTACTATGTCTTTATTGAGGGGGTAAATCATTTTCAGACCCTACTATGTCTTTATTGAGGGGTAAATCATTTCAGACCCCACTGTCTTTATTGAGGGGGAAATTACTGTCATTTTAAATCATTTCAGACCCTACTATGTCTTTATTGAGGGGGGTAAATCATTTCAGACCCTACTATGTCTTTATTGAGGGGGTAAATCATTTCAGACCCCACTGTCTTTATTGAGGGGGTAAATCATTTCAGACCCTACATTTCTACTATGTCTTTATTGAGGGTAAATCATTTCAGACCCTACTACTGTCTTTATTGAGGGGTAAATCATTTCAGACCCCACTATGTCTTTATTGAGGGGTAAATCATTTCAGACCCTACTATGTCTTTATTGAGGGTAAATCATTTCAGACCCTGCTGTCTTTATTGACATTTCAGACCCTGCTGTCTTTATTGAGGGTAAATCATTTCAGACCCTGCTATGTCTTTATTGAGGGTAAATCATTTCAGACCCTGCTGTCTTTATGAGGGGTAAATCATTTATTGAGGGGGTAAATCATTTCAGACCCCACTGTCTTTATTGAGGGTAAATCATTTTTATTGAGGGTAAATCAGACCCTACTATGTCTTTATTGAGGGGTAAATCATTTCAGACCCTACTATGTCTTTATTGAGAGACCCCCTGTCTTTATTGAGGTGAATCTTTCAGACCCCACTGTCTTTATTGAGGGGTGAATCATTTCAGACCCTACTATGTCTTTATTGAGGGGTAAATCATTTCAGACCCTACTATGTCTTTATTGAGGGTAAATCATTTTCAGACCCCACTGTTTATTGAGGGTAAATCATTTCAGACCCTACTATGTCTTTATTGGAGGTAAATCCTTTCAGACCCTGTCTTTACTATGTCTTTATTGAGGGGTAAATCATTTCAGACCCTACTGTCTTTATTGAGGGGTAAATCATTTCAGACCCTACTATGTCTTTATTGAGGGGGTAAATCATTTCAGACCCTACTATGTCTTTATTGAGGGGGTAAATCATTTCCAGACCCTACTATGTCTTTATTGAGGGGTAAATCATTTCAGACCCACTGTCTTTATTGAGGTAAATCATTTCAGACCCTACTGTCTTTATTGAGGGTAAATCATTTCAGACCTACTATGTCTTTATTGATTGAGGGGTAAATCATTTCAGACCCTACTATGTCTTTATTGAGGGGGTAAATCATTTCAGACCCTACTATGAGGGTAAATCATTTATTGAGGAGTAAATCATTTCAGACCCTACTATGTCTTTATTGAGGGTAAATCATTTCAGACCCTACTGTCTTTATTGAGGGGGTAAATCATTTCAGACCCCACTGTCTTTATTGAGGGGGTAAATCATTTCAGACCCTACTATGTCTTTATTGAGGGTAAATCATTTCAGACCCTTTACAGACCCTATGTCTTTATTGAGGGGTAAATCATTTCAGACCCTACTATGTCTTTATTGAGGGTAAATCATTTCAGACCCCACTGTCTTTTATTGAGGTCGTCACCCTACTATGTCTTTATTGAGGGGGGTAAATCATTTCAGACCCTGCTGTCTTTATTTGAATCATTTCAGACCCCACTGTCTTTATTGAGGGGAATGAGACCCTACTATGTCTTTATTGAGGGGGTAAATCATTTCAGACCCTACTATGTCTTTATTGAGGGTAAATCATTTCAGACCCTACTATGTCTTTATTGAGGGTAAATCATTTCAGACCCTACTATGTCTTTATTGAGGGGGTAAATCATTTCAGACCCCACTGTCTTTATTGAGGGTAAATCATTTCAGACCCTACTATGTCTTTATTGAGGGGGTAAATCATTTCAGACCCTACTATGTCTTTATTGAGGTAAATCATTTCAGACCCCACTGTCTTTATTGAGGGTAAATCATTTCAGACCTACTATGTCTTTATTGAGGGGTAAATCATTTCAGACCCTACTATGTCTTTATTGAGGGGGTAAATCATTTCAGACCCCACTGTCTTTATTGAGGGGTAAATCATTTCAGACCCTACTGTGTCTTTATTGAGGGTAAATCATTTCAGACCCTACTATGTCTTTATTGAGGGGGTAATTTCAGACCCTGCTGTCTTTATTGAGGGGTGAATCATTTCAGACCCCACTGTCTTTATTGAGGGGGGTGAATCATTTCAGACCCTACTATGTCTTTATTGAGGGGTAAATCATTTCAGACCCTACTATGTCTTTATTGAGGGGGTAAATCATTTCAGACCCTACTATGTCTTTATTGAGGGGTAAATCATTTCAGACCTACTATGTCTTTATTGAGGGGGTAAATCATTTCAGACCCTACTATGTCTTTATTGAGGGGGTAAATCATTTCAGACCCCACTGTCTTTGAGGGGGTAAATCATTTCAGACCCTACTATGTCTTTATTGAGGGGGTAAATCATTTCAGACCCTACTATGTCTTTATTGAGGGGTAAATCATTTCAGACCCCACTGTCTTTATTGAGGGGGTAAATCATTTCAGACCCCACTATGTCTTTATTGAGGGGGTAAATCATTTCAGACCCTACTATGTCTTTATTGAGGGGGTAAATCATTTCAGACCCTGCTGTCTTTATTGAGGGGGTAAATCATTTCAGACCCTGCTGTCTTTATTGAGGGGGTAAATCATTTCAGACCCTGCTGTCTTTATTGAGGGGGTGAATCATTTCAGACCCTGCTGTCTTTATTGAGGGGGTAAATCATTTCAGACCCTGCTGTCTTTATTGAGGGGGTAAATCATTTCAGACCCTGCTGTCTTTATTGAGGGGGTAAATCATTTCAGACCCCACTGTCTTTATTGAGGGGGTGAATCCTTTCAGACCCTACTATGTCTTTATTGAGGGGTAAATCATTTCAGACCCTACTATGTCTTTATTGAGGGGTAAATCATTTCAGACCCTACTATGTCTTTATTGAGGGGTAAATCATTTCAGACCCCACTGTCTTTATTGAGGGGGTAAATCCTTTCAGACCCCACTGTCTTTATTGAGGGGGTGAATCCTTTCAGACCCTACTATGTCTTTATTGAGGGGTAAATCATTTCAGACCCTACTATGTCTTTATTGAGGGGTAAATCATTTCAGACCCCACTGTCTTTATTGAGGGGGTAAATCCTTTCAGACCCCACTGTCTTTATTGAGGGGGTGAATCCTTTCAGACCCCACTGTCTTTATTGAGGGGGTGAATCCTTTCAGACCCCACTGTCTTTATTGAGGGGGTAAATCCTTTCAGACCCCACTGTCTTTATTGAGGGGGTGAATCCTTTCAGACCCCACTGTCTTTATTGAGGGGGTGAATCCTTTCAGACCCCACTGTCTTTATTGAGGGGGTAAATCCTTTCAGACCCCACTGTCTTTATTGAGGGGGTAAATCATTTCAGACCCTACTATGTCTTTATTGAGGGGGTAAATCCTTTCAGACCCTACTATGTCTTTATTGAGGGGGTAAATCATTTCAGACCCCACTGTCTTTATTGAGGGGGTAAATCATTTCAGACCCTACTGTCTTTATTGAGGGGGTGAATCATTTCAGACCCTACTATGTCTTTATTGAGGGGGTAAATCATTTCAGACCCCACTGTCTTTATTGAGGGGGTAAATCATTTCAGACCCCACTATGTCTTTATTGAGGGGGTAAATCATTTCAGACCCTACTATGTCTTTATTGAGGGGGTAAATCATTTCAGACCCTGCTGTCTTTATTGAGGGGGTAAATCATTTCAGACCCTGCTGTCTTTATTGAGGGGGTAAATCATTTCAGACCCTGCTGTCTTTATTGAGGGGGTGAATCATTTCAGACCCTGCTGTCTTTATTGAGGGGGTAAATCATTTCAGACCCTGCTGTCTTTATTGAGGGGGTAAATCATTTCAGACCCTGCTGTCTTTATTGAGGGGGTAAATCATTTCAGACCCCACTGTCTTTATTGAGGGGGTGAATCCTTTCAGACCCTACTATGTCTTTATTGAGGGGTAAATCATTTCAGACCCTACTATGTCTTTATTGAGGGGTAAATCATTTCAGACCCTACTATGTCTTTATTGAGGGGTAAATCATTTCAGACCCCACTGTCTTTATTGAGGGGGTAAATCCTTTCAGACCCCACTGTCTTTATTGAGGGGGTGAATCCTTTCAGACCCTACTATGTCTTTATTGAGGGGTAAATCATTTCAGACCCTACTATGTCTTTATTGAGGGGTAAATCATTTCAGACCCCACTGTCTTTATTGAGGGGGTAAATCCTTTCAGACCCCACTGTCTTTATTGAGGGGGTGAATCCTTTCAGACCCCACTGTCTTTATTGAGGGGGTGAATCCTTTCAGACCCCACTGTCTTTATTGAGGGGGTAAATCCTTTCAGACCCCACTGTCTTTATTGAGGGGGTGAATCCTTTCAGACCCCACTGTCTTTATTGAGGGGGTGAATCCTTTCAGACCCCACTGTCTTTATTGAGGGGGTAAATCCTTTCAGACCCCACTGTCTTTATTGAGGGGGTAAATCATTTCAGACCCTACTATGTCTTTATTGAGGGGGTAAATCCTTTCAGACCCTACTATGTCTTTATTGAGGGGGTAAATCATTTCAGACCCTACTATGTCTTTATTGAGGGGGTAAATCATTTCAGACCCCACTGTCTTTATTGAGGGGGTAAATCATTTCAGACCCTACTGTCTTTATTGAGGGGGTGAATCATTTCAGACCCTACTATGTCTTTATTGAGGGGGTAAATCATTTCAGACCCCACTGTCTTTATTGAGGGGGTAAATCATTTCAGACCCTACTATGTCTTTATTGAGGGGGTAAATCATTTCAGACCCTACTGTCTTTATTGAGGGGGTAAATCATTTCAGATCCTGCTATGTCTTTATTGAGGGGGTAAATCATTTCAGACCCTACTATGTCTTTATTGAGGGGGTAAATCATTTCAGACCCCACTGTCTTTATTGAGGGGGTAAATCATTTCAGACCCCACTGTCTTTATTGAGGGGGTAAATCATTTCAGACCCTACTATGTCTTTATTGAGGGGGTAAATCATTTCAGACACTATGTCTTTATTGAGGGGGTAAATCATTTCAGACCCTATGTCTTTATTGAGGGGGTAAATCATTTCAGACCCTACTATGTCTTTATTGAGGGGGTAAATCATTTCAGACCCCACTGTCTTTATTGAGGGGGTAAATCATTTCAGACCCTACTGTGTCTTTATTGAGGGGGTAAATCATTTCAGACCCCACTGTCTTTATTGAGGGGGTAAATCATTTCAGACCCTGCTGTCTTTATTGAGGGGGTGAATCATTTCAGACCCTACATTTCAGACCCTGCTGTCTTTATTGAGGGGTAAATCATTTCAGACCCCGCTGTCTTTATTGAGGGGGTAAATCATTTCAGACCCTGTCTTTATTGAGGGGGTCTTTATTATGTCTTTATTGAGGGGTAAATCATTTCAGACCCCACTGTCTTTATTGAGGGGGTAAATCATTTCAGACCCCACTGTCTTTATTGAGGGGTGAATCATTTCAGACCCCACTTTTTATTGAGGGGGTGAATCAGACCCTACTATGTCTTTATTGAGGGGTAAATCATTTCAGACCCTACTATGTCTTTATTGAGGGGTAAATCATTTCAGACCCCACTGTCTTTATTGAGGGGTAATCCTTTCAGACCCCACTGTCTTTATTGAGGGGTGAATCCTATGTCTTTATTGAGGGGGTAAATCCTTTCAGACCCTACTTTCATGTCTTTATTGAGGGGGTAAATCCTTTCAGACCCCACTGTCTTTATTGAGGGGTAAATCCTTTCCAGACCCCACTGTCTTTATTGAGGGGGTAAATCCTTTCAGACCCCACTGTCTTTATTGAGGGGTAAATCATTTCAGACCCTACTATGTCTTTATTGAGGGGGGTAAATCATTTCAGACCCTACTATGTCTTTATTGAGGGGTAAATCATTTCAGACCCCACTGTCTTTATTGAGGGGTAAATCATTTCAGACCCCACTGTCTTTATTGAGGGGTAAATCATTTCAGACCCTCCTGTCTTTATTGAGGGGGTAAATCATTTCAGACCCTACTGTCTTTATTGAGGGGGTAAATCATTTCAGATCCTGCTATGTCTTTATTGAGGGGTAAATCATTTCAGACCCTACTATGTCTTTATTGAGGGGGTAAATCATTTCAGACCCCACTGTCTTTATTGAGGGGTAAATCATTTCAGACCCCACTGTCTTTATTGAGGGGTAAATCATTTCAGACCCCACTGTCTTTATTGAGGGGGTAAATCATTTCAGACCCTACTATGTCTTTATTGAGGGGTAAATCATTTCAGACCCCACTGTCTTTATTGAGGGTAAATCATTTCAGACCCTGCTATGTCTTTATTGAGGGGTAAATCATTTCAGACCCTGTCTTTATTATCATTTCAGACCCGCTGTCTTTATTGAGGGGGTAAATCATTTCAGACCCCACTGTCTTTATTGAGGGGTAAATCCCCTACTATGTCTTTATTGAGGGGGTAAATCATTTCAGACCCTACTGTGTCTTTATTGAGGGGTAAATCATTTCAGACCCTACTATGTCTTTATTGAGGGGTAAATCATTTCAGACCCTACTGTCTTTATTGAGGGGTAAATCATTTCAGACCCCACTGTCTTTATTGAGGGGGTAAATTTCATACTATGTCTTTATTGAGGGGTGAATCCTTTCAGACCCTACTATGTCTTTATTGAGGGGGTAAATCATTTCAGACCCCACTATGTCTTTATTGAGGTAAATCATTTCAGACCCCACTGTCTTTATTGAGGGGGTAAATCATTTCAGACCCCTATGTCTTTATTGAGGGGGTAAATCATTTCAGACCCTACTATGTCTTTATTGAGGGGGTAAATCATTTCAGACCCCACTGTCTTTATTGAGGGGGTAAATCATTTCAGACCCTACTGTGTCTTTATTGAGGGGGTAAATCATTTCAGACCCCACTGTCTTTATTGAGGGGGTAAATCATTTCAGACCCTGCTGTCTTTATTGAGGGTGAATCATGTCTTTATTGAGGGGTAAATCATTTCAGACCCTGCTGTCTTTATTGAGGGTAAATCATTTCAGACCCCGCTGTCTTTATTGAGGGGGTAAATCATTTCAGACCCCACTGTCTTTATTGAGGGGGTGAATCCTTTCAGACCCTACTATGTCTTTATTGAGGGGTAAATCATTTCAGACCCCACTGTCTTTATTGAGGGGGTAAATCCTTTCAGACCCCACTGTCTTTATTGAGGGGGTGAATCATTTCAGACCCCACTGTCTTTATTGAGGGGGTGAATCCTTTCAGACCCTACTATGTCTTTATTGAGGGGTAAATCATTTCAGACCCTACTATGTCTTTATTGAGGGGTAAATCATTTCAGACCCCACTGTCTTTATTGAGGGGTGAATCCTTTCAGACCCCACTGTCTTTATTGAGTCTTTATTGGGTAAATCCTTTCAGACCCCACTGTCTTTATTGAGGGGTGAATCCTTTCAGACCCCACTGTCTTTATTGAGGGGGTAAATCCTTTCAGACCCCACTGTCTTTATTGAGGGTAAATCCTTTCAGACCCCACTGTCTTTATTGAGGGTAAATCCTTTCAGACCCCACTGTCTTTATTGAGGGGTAAATCATTTCAGACCCTACTATGTCTTTATTGAGGGGTAAATCATTTCAGACCCTACTATGTCTTTATTGAGGGGTAAATCATTTCAGACCCCACTGTCTTTATTGAGGGTAAATCATTTCAGACCCCACTGTCTTTATTGAGGGGTAAATCATTTCAGACCCTCCTGTCTTTATTGAGGGGGTAAATCATTTCAGACCCTACTGTCTTTATTGAGGGTAAATCATTTCAGATCCTGCTATGTCTTTATTGAGGGGGTAAATCATTTCAGACCCTACTATGTCTTTATTGAGGGGTAAATCATTTCAGACCCCACTGTCTTTATTGAGGGGGTAAATCATTTCAGACCCCACTGTCTTTATTGAGGGTAAATCATTTCAGACCCCACTGTCTTTATTGAGGGTAAATCATTTCAGACCCTACTATGTCTTTATTGAGGGGGTAAATCATTTCAGACCCCACTGTCTTTATTGAGGGGTAAATCATTTCAGACCCTGCTATGTCTTTATTGAGGGGTAAATCATTTCAGACCCCGCTGTCTTTATTGAGGGGTAAATCATTTCAGACCCCACTGTCTTTATTGAGGGGGTAAATCCTTTCAGACCCTACTATGTCTTTATTGAGGTAAATCATTTCAGACCCTACTGTGTCTTTATTGAGGGGTAAATCATTTCAGACCCTACTATGTCTTTATTGAGGGTAAATCATTTCAGACCCTACTGTGTCTTTATTGAGGGGGTAAATCATTTCAGACCCCACTGTCTTTATTGAGGGGTGAATCATTTCAGACCCTACTATGTCTTTATTGAGGGTGAATCCTTTCAGACCCCACTGTGTCTTTATTGAGGGGTATAAATCCTTTCAGACCCTGCTATGTCTTTATTGAGGGGTAAATCATTTCAGACCCTACTATGTCTTTATTGAGGGGTAAATCCTTTCAGACCCTACTGTCTTTATTGAGGGGTGAATCCTTTCCAGACCCCCACTGTGTCTTTATTGAGGGGTAAATCCTTTCAGACCCTGCTATGTCTTTATTGAGGGTAAATCATTTCAGACCCTACTATGTCTTTATTGAGGGGGTAAATCATTTCAGACCCTACTATGTCTTTATTGAGGGGTAAATCATTTCAGACCCTACTATGTCTTTATTGAGGGGTAAATCATTTCAGACCCCACTGTCTTTATTGAGGGGTAAATCCTTTCAGACCCTGCTATGTCTTTATTGAGGGGTAAATCATTTCAGACCCTACTGTCTTTATTGAGGGGGTAAATCCTTTCAGACCCCACTGTCTTTATTGAGGGGTAAATCCTTTCAGACCCTGCTATGTCTTTATTGAGGTAAATCATTTCAGACCCTACTGTCTTTATTGAGGGTAAATCCTTTCCAGACCCTACTATGTCTTTATTGAGGGTAAATCATTTCAGACCCTACTGTCTTTATTGAGGGGTGAATCATTTCAGACCCCACTGTCTTTATTGAGGGGGTAAATCATTTCAGACCCTACTATGTCTTTATTGAGGGGTGAATCATTTCAGACCCTACTATGTCTTTATTGAGGGGTAAATCATTTCAGACCCTACTATGTCTTTATTTAGGGGTAAATCATTTCAGACCCCACTGTCTTTATTGAGGGGTAAATCATTTCAGACCCCACTGTCTTTATTGAGGGGTAAATCATTTCAGACCCTACTATGTCTTTATTGAGGGGTAAATCATTTCAGACCCTGCTGTCTTTATTGAGGGTAAATCCTTTCAGACCCTGCTATGTCTTTATTGAGGGGGTAAATCATTTCAGACCCTACTATGTCTTTATTGAGGGGTAAATCATTTCAGACCCTACTATGTCTTTATTGAGGGGTAAATCATTTCAGACCCTACTATGTCTTTATTGAGGGGTAAATCATTTCAGACCCTACTATGTCTTTATTGAGGGGTAAATCATTTCAGACCCCACTGTCTTTATTGAGGGTAAATCATTTCAGACCCCACTGTCTTTATTGAGGGGGCAAATCATTTCAGACCCTACTATGTCTTTATTGAGGTAAATCATTTCAGACCCACTGTCTTTATTGAGGGTAAATCATTTCAGACCCTGCTATGTCTTTATTGAGGGGTAAATCATTTCAGACCCCACTGTCTTTATTGAGGGTAAATCATTTCAGACCCACTGTCTTTATTGAGGGTAAATCATTTCAGACCCCACTGTCTTTATTGAGGGGTAAATCATTTCAGACCCCACTGTCTTTATTGAGGGGTAAATCATTTCAGACCCTACTATGTCTTTATTGAGGGGTAAATCATTTCAGACCCTACTATGTCTTTATTGAGGGGGTAAATCATTTCAGACCCTACTATGTCTTTATTGAGGGTGAATCATTTCAGACCCTACTATGTCTTTATTGAGGGGTAAATCATTTCAGACCCTACTATGTCTTTATTTAGGGGGTAAATCATTTCAGACCCCTCTGTCTTTATTGAGGGTAAATCATTTCAGACCCCACTGTCTTTATTGAGGGTAAATCATTTCAGACCCTACTATGTCTTTATTGAGGGTAAATCCTTTCAGACCCTGCTATGTCTTTATTGAGGGGTAAATCATTTCAGACCCTACTATGTCTTTATTGAGGGGGTAAATCATTTCAGACCCTACTATGTCTTTATTGAGGGGTAAATCATTTCAGACCCTACTATGTCTTTATTGAGGGGTAAATCATTTCAGACCCTACTATGTCTTTATTGAGGGGGTAAATCATTTCAGACCCCACTGTCTTTATTGAGGGTAAATCATTTCAGACCCCACTGTCTTTGAGGGTAAATCATTTCAGACCCTACTATGTCTTTATTGAGGGGTAAATCATTTCAGACCCCACTGTCTTTATTGAGGGGGTAAATCATTTCAGACCCTGCTATGTCTTTATTGAGGGGGTAAATCATTTCAGACCCCACTGTCTTTATTGAGGGTAAATCATTTCAGACCCCACTGTCTTTATTGAGGGTAAATCATTTCAGACCCCACTGTCTTTATTGAGGGGGTAAATCATTTCAGACCCCACTGTCTTTATTGAGGGTAAATCATTTCAGACCCTATGTCTTTATTGAGGGTAAATCATTTCAGACCCCACTGTCTTTATTGAGGGGGTAAATCATTTCAGACCCCACTGTCTTTATTGAGGGGGTAAATCATTTCAGACCCCACTGTCTTTATTGAGGGGGTAAATCATTTCAGACCCCACTGTCTTTATTGAGGGTAAATCATTTCAGACCCTACTGTCTTTATTGAGGGGTAAATCATTTCAGACCCCACTGTCTTTATTGAGGGGGTAAATCATTTCAGACCCTGCTATGTCTTTATTGAGGGTAAATCATTTCAGACCCCACTGTCTTTATTGAGGGTAAATCATTTCAGACCCCACTGTCTTTATTGAGGGGTAAATCATTTCCAGACCCCACTGTCTTTATTGAGGGGTAAATCATTTCAGACCCCACTGTCTTTATTGAGGGGGTAAATCATTTCAGACCCTACTATGTCTTTATTGAGGGGTAAATCATTTCAGACCCTACTATGTCTTTATTGAGGGGGTAAATCATTTCAGACCCTACTATGTCTTTATTGAGGGGGTAAATCATTTCAGACCCTACTATGTCTTTATTGAGGGGTAAATCATTTCAGACCCTACTATGTCTTTATGTCTTTATTGAGGGGGTAAATCATTTCAGACCCCACTGTCTTTATTGAGGGGGTAAATCATTTCAGACCCCACTGTCTTTGAGGGGTAAATCATTTCAGACCCTACTATGTCTTTATTGAGGGTAAATCATTTCAGACCCCACTGTCTTTATTGAGGGGTAAATCATTTCAGACCCTGCTATGTCTTTATTGAGGGGTAAATCATTTCAGACCCCACTGTCTTTATTGAGGGTAAATCATTTCAGACCCCACTGTCTTTATTGAGGGTAAATCATTTCAGACCCCACTGTCTTTATTGAGGGTAAATCATTTCAGACCCCACTGTCTTTATTGAGGGGGTAAATCATTTCAGACCCTACTATGTCTTTATTGAGGGGTAATGTCTTTATTGAGGGGTAAATCATTTCAGACCCTACTGTCTTTATTGAGGGGGTAAATCATTTCAGACCCTACTATGTCTTTATTGAGGGTAAATCATTTCAGACCCTACTTTTTATTGAGGGGGTAAATCATTTCAGACCCTACTATGTCTTTATTGAGGGTAAATCATTTCAGACCCCACTGTCTTTATTGAGGGGGTAAATCATTTCAGACCCCACTGTCATTTCAGACCCTACTATGTCTTTATTGAGGGGTAAATCATTTCAGACCCCACTGTCTTTATTGAGGGGGTAAATCATTTCAGACCCTGCTATGTCTTTATTGAGGGGTAAATCATTTCAGACCCCACTGTCTTTATTGAGGGGTAAATCATTTCAGACCCCACTGTCTTTATTGAGGGGTAAATCATTTCAGACCCACTGTCTTTATTGAGGGGTAAATCATTTCAGACCCCACTGTCTTTATTGAGGGGGTAAATCATTTCAGACCCCACTGTCTTTATTGAGGGGGTAAATCATTTCAGACCCCACTGTCTTTATTGAGGGGTAAATCATTTCAGACCCTACTGTCTTTATTGAGGGGTAAATCATTTCAGACCCCACTGTCTTTATTGAGGGGTAAATCATTTCCAGACCCTACTGTCTTTGAGGGGTATTTCAGAGGGGGTAAATCATTTCAGACCCCACTGTCTTTATTGAGGGGGTAAATCATTTCAGACCCTACTGTCTTTATTGAGGGGGTAAATCATTTCAGACCCTACTGTCTTTATTGAGGGGGTAAATCATTTCAGACCCTACTGTCTTTATTGAGGGGTAAATCCTTTCAGACCCTACTGTCTTTATTGAGGGGGTAAATCATTTCAGACCCTGCTATGTCTTTATTGAGGGGGTAAATCATTTCAGACCCTACTGTCTTTATTGAGGGGGTAAATCATTTCAGACCCCACTGTCTTTATTGAGGGGGTAAATCCTTTCAGACCCTACTATGTCTTTATTGAGGGGGTAAATCATTTCAGACCCCACTGTCTTTATTGAGGGGGTAAATCCTTTCAGACCCTACTATGTCTTTATTGAGGGGGTAAATCATTTCAGACCCCACTGTCTTTATTGAGGGGGTAAATCATTTCAGACCCTACTATGTCTTTATTGAGGGGGTAAATCATTTCAGACCCCACTATGTCTTTATTGAGGGGGTAAATCATTTCAGACCCCACTGTCTTTATTGAGGGGGTAAATCATTTCAGACCCCACTGTCTTTATTTAGGGGGTAAATCCTTTCAGACCCCACTGTCTTTATTTAGGGGGTGAATCATTTCAGACCCCGCTGTCTTTATTGAGGGGGTGAATCATTTCAGACCCTGCTATGTCTTTATTGAGGGGGTAAATCATTTCAGACCCCACTGTCTTTATTGAGGGGGTAAATCATTTCAGACCCCACTGTCTTTATTGAGGGGGTAAATAATTTCAGACCCTGCTATGTCTTTATTGAGGGGGTGAATCATTTCAGACCCTACTATGTCTTTATTGAGGGGTGAATCATTTCAGACCCTACTATGTCTTTATTGAGGGGGTAAATCATTTCAGACCCCACTGTCTTTATTTAGGGGGTAAATCATTTCAGACCCTACTATGTCTTTATTGAGGGGGTAAATCAATTCAGACCCCACTGTCTTTATTGAGGGGGTAAATCATTTCAGACCCCACTATGTCTTTATTGAGGGGGTAAATCATTTCAGACCCCACTGTCTTTGAGGGGGTAAATCATTTCAGACCCCACTGTCTTTATTGAGGGGGTGAATCATTTCAGACCCTGCTATGTCTTTATTGAGGGGGTAAATCATTTCAGACCCTACTGTCTTTATTGAGGGGGTAAATAATTTCAGACCCTGCTATGTCTTTATTGAGGGGGTGAATCATTTCAGACCCTACTATGTCTTTATTGAGGGGTGAATCATTTCAGACCCTACTATGTCTTTATTGAGGGGGTAAATCATTTCAGACCCTACTGTCTTTATTGAGGGGGTAAATCATTTCAGACCCCACTGTCTTTATTGAGGGGGTGAATCATTTCAGACCCTACTATGTCTTTATTGAGGGGGTAAATCATTTCAGACCCCACTGTCTTTATTGAGGGGGTAAATCCTTTCAGACCCTACTATGTCTTTATTGAGGGGGTAAATCATTTCAGACCCTACTGTCTTTATTGAGGGGGTGAATCATTTCAGACCCCACTGTCTTTATTGAGGGGGTAAATCCTTTCAGACCCTGCTATGTCTTTATTGAGGGGGTAAATCATTTCAGACCCTACTATGTCTTTATTGAGGGGGTAAATCATTTCAGACCCTACTATGTCTTTATTTAGGGGGTAAATCATTTCAGACCCCACTGTCTTTATTGAGGGGGTAAATCATTTCAGACCCCACTGTCTTTATTGAGGGGTAAATCATTTCAGACCCTACTATGTCTTTATTGAGGGGGTAAATCATTTCAGACCCTGCTGTCTTTATTGAGGGGTAAATCCTTTCAGACCCTGCTATGTCTTTATTGAGGGGGTAAATCATTTCAGACCCTACTATGTCTTTATTGAGGGGGTAAATCATTTCAGACCCTACTATGTCTTTATTGAGGGGGTAAATCATTTCAGACCCTACTATGTCTTTATTGAGGGGTAAATCATTTCAGACCCTACTATGTCTTTATTGAGGGGGTAAATCATTTCAGACCCCACTGTCTTTATTGAGGGGGTAAATCATTTCAGACCCCACTGTCTTTATTGAGGGGGTAAATCATTTCAGACCCTACTATGTCTTTATTGAGGGGTAAATCATTTCAGACCCCACTGTCTTTATTGAGGGGGTAAATCATTTCAGACCCTGCTATGTCTTTATTGAGGGGGTAAATCATTTCAGACCCCACTGTCTTTATTGAGGGGGTAAATCATTTCAGACCCCACTGTCTTTATTGAGGGGTAAATAATTTCAGACCCCACTGTCTTTATTGAGGGGGTAAATCATTTCAGACCCCACTGTCTTTATTGAGGGGGTAAATCATTTCAGACCCTACTATGTCAGACCCTGCTATGTCTTTATTGAGGGGGTAAATCATTTCAGACCCTACTGTCTTTATTGAGGGGGTAAATCATTTCAGACCCCACTGTCTTTATTGAGGGGGTGAATCATTTCAGACCCTACTATGTCTTTATTGAGGGGGTAAATCATTTCAGACCCCACTGTCTTTATTGAGGGGGTAAATCATTTCAGACCCTACTATGTCAGACCCTGCTATGTCTTTATTGAGGGGGTAAATCATTTCAGACCCCACTGTCTTTATTGAGGGGGTGAATCATTTCAGACCCTACTATGTCTTTATTGAGGGGGTAAATCATTTCAGACCCCACTGTCTTTATTGAGGGGGTAAATCATTTCAGACCCTACTGTCTTTATTGAGGGGGTAAATCATTTCAGACCCCACTGTCTTTATTGAGGGGGTGAATCATTTCTACTATGTCTTTATTGAGGGGTAAATCATTTCAGACCCCACTGTCTTTATTGAGGGGTAAATCATTTCAGACCCTACTATGTCTTTATTGAGGGGGTAAATCATTTCAGACCCCACTGTCTTTATTGAGGGGGTAAATCATTTCAGACCCCACTGTCTTTATTTAGGGGGTAAATCATTTCAGACCCTACTATGTCTTTATTTAGGGGGTAAATCATTTCAGACCCTACTATGTCTTTATTGAGGGGGTAAATCATTTCAGACCCCACTGTCTTTATTGAGGGGTGAATCATTTCAGACCCTGCTATGTCTTTATTGAGGGGGTAAATCATTTCAGACCCTGCTATGTCTTTATTTAGGGGGTAAATCATTTCAGACCCTGCTATGTCTTTATTGAGGGGGTAAATCATTTCAGACCCCACTGTCTTTATTTAGGGGGTAAATCATTTCAGACCCCGCTGTCTTTATTGAGGGGGTAAATCATTTCAGACCCTACTATGTCTTTATTGAGGGGGTAAATCATTTCAGACCCTACTATGTCTTTATTGAGGGGGTAAATCATTTCAGACCCTACTGTCTTTATTTAGGGGGTAAATCATTTCAGACCCTACTGTCTTTATTGAGGGGGTAAATCATTTCAGACCCTACTGTGTCTTAAATGGGACAGGATCCAGAACTGAGCAGGTTTTTCCATCAACTGCCATCATGGTCAGAGTTTGCAGGGAAATCATATTTTTTGAGGGGATTAAACCTAAAACCTCAAACATGTCTGGCTGGACCTCTAGCCTGGTCATGGGAGTAGGATATACAACCAGATCTAGCCTGGTCATGGGTGTAGGCTATACAACCAGATCTAGCCTGGTCATGGGAGTAGGCTATACAACACAAACAGATCTAGCCTGGTCATGGGAGTAGGCTATACAACACAAACAGACCTAGCCTGGTCATGGGAGTGGGCTATACAACACAACCAGACCTAGCCTGGTCATGGGAGTGGACTATACAACACAAACAGACCTAGCCTGGTCATGGGAGTGGGCTATACAACACAAACAGACCTGGTCATGGGAGTGGACTATACAACACAAACAGATATAGCCTGGCCCTGGGAGTGGGCTATACAACACAAACAGATCTAGCCTGGTCATGGGAGTGGGCTATACAACACAACCAGACCTAGCCTGGTCATGGGAGTGGGCTATACAACACAACCAGATCTAGCCTGGTCATGGGAGTGGACTATACAACACAGATCTAGCCTGGTCATGGGAGTGGGCTATACAACACAAACAGACCTTTTCCAGTACGTGACTTATTAACCAGTTTACATGTTGTAGTAATTCTGCTCTCTTCATCTGTTTCCAGCCAATGCCTACATATCCACCATCCTCTACCTCAGGACCCAGGTATTAATGCTTTATCGTAGCATATTGGGGGGGGAGAGTGTCCATATTACAAACACCTTAGTTGTATGTTTTAATGTTGATTTGAGTTTTAATTTGCCACTTAGGTATGGAGAAAACAACCATTGGAACCAACCTCCTGCCTCCCAGCCACCTCTCCGCCAGCAAGGCCCAGGTGTTCCCAAACCCATCCCTCCTAAGCATTAACCCTGACAGAAACACCCATTCGAACATAATGGGGGGCTCTTCCCTTATTCGTTATTGTACATTTCATATTTGTATTTTACTCACATTTCTATGTTCGTTTTGTGGATATCTAAAAAATAATGATAATTTAAAAAACATTTTATTGCAGGAACATGATTTGGTGACAGGGACTTTTTTAAGATATTGCTTTTTACATTATTACTATGGAAATGAAGGTAACATATTTTGTAATAAAAAATATACATATTGTTGAGTTCCAGAAAGGCTCAATTTATTTTATGAGCGGTTTACAAGATTTTTTAAAAATATTTAAATGTTACTCATAATAAATATTGAATATAATATTTCCTGCCTTATTGTCCATTGTTTTATTAGGCCAATCTTTCATTCAGAGGTACAGTAGAATATTACCAGAGTTACAGTAGAATATTACCAGAGTTACTAAACCCAGATGTACAGTAGAATATTACCAGAGTTACTAAACCCAGAGGTACAGTAGAATATTACCAGAGGTACAGTAGAATATTACCAGAGTTACTAAACCCAGAGGTACAGTAGAATATTACCAGAGTTACTAAACCCAGAGGTACAGTAGAATATTACCAGAGTTACAGTAGAATATTACCAGAGTTACTAAACCCAGAGGTACAGTAGAATATTACCAGAGTTACTAAACCCAGAGGTACAGTAGAATATTACCAGAGGTACAGTAGAATATTACCAGAGTTACTAAACCCAGAGGTACAGTAGAATATTACCAGAGTTACTAAACCCAGAGGTACAGTAGAATATTACTATTATAAACAGCCACCACTAGCCAGGTTCCACCTGGTTACTCAACCCTGCACCTTAGAGGCTGCTGCCCTATATACATAGACATGGAATCACTGGTTACTCAACCCTGCACCTTAGAGGCTGCTGCCCCATATACATAGACATGGAATCACTGGTTACTCAACCCTGCACCTTAGAGGCTGCTGCCCCATATACATAGACATGGAATCACTGGTTACTCAACCCTGCACCTTAGAGGCTGCTGCCCCATATACATAGACATGGAATCACTGGTTACTTTAATCATGTTTACATATTGCTTTACTCATTTCATATGTATATACCGTATTTTAGTTAATGCCACTCCGACATTGCTCGTCCTAATATTTCTACATTTATTAATTACATTCTTTTACTTTTAGATGTGTGTATTGTTGTGAATTGTTAGATATTACTGCCCTGTTG
>NW_027037989.1:0-24504 GCF_034236695.1 Oncorhynchus nerka | reverse complement strand
GAAAGAGGGGAACCAGCCAGGCAGAGACAGCAAGGGCGGTTCGTTGCTCCAGAGCCTTCCGCTCACCTTCACACTCCTGGGCCAGACTACACTCAATCATGTGACCCACTGAAGAGATGAGTCTTCAGTAAAGACTTAAAGGTTGAGACCGAGTTTGCGCTCTCACATGGGGTTGGCAGACCATTCCATACAAATGGAGCTCTATAGGAGAAAGCCCTGCCTCCAGCTGTTTGCTTAGAAATTCTAGGGACAATTAGGAGGCCTGCGTCTTGTGACCGTAGCGTACGTGTAGGTATGTACGGCAGGACCAAATCAGAGAGATAGGTAGGAGCAAGCCCATGTAATGCTTTGTAGGTTAGCAGTAAAACCTTGAAATCAGCCCTTGCCTTGACAAGAAGCCAGGAGGCTGTGGAGGTGTAGGGAGGCCAGCACTGAGTATTTTTGAATTTTTTTGTATATATGATCTCGGTTTGGTTCTAGTCAGAGTTCCTAGCAGCCGTATTTAGCACTAAGGAAGTTTATTTAGTGCTTTATCCGAGGTAACCGGAAAGTAGAGCATTGCAGTAGTCTAACCTAGAAGTAACTAAAGCATGGATTAATATTTGCACGTTTTTGGACAGAAAGTTTCTGATTTTTGCAATGTTACGAGATGGAAAAAACTGTCCTTGAAACAGTCTTGATATGTTCATCAAAGAGAGATCAGGGTCCAGAGTAACGCTGAGGTCCTTCACAGTTTTATTTGAGACGACTGTACAACCATTACGATTAATTGTCCGATTCAACAGAAGATCTCTTTGTTTCTTGGGACCAAGAACAAGCATCTCTGTTTTGTCCGAGGATTTAAAAAGTAGGACGTTTGCAGCCATCCACTTCCTTATGTCTGAAACACATTTTGGAGCTTCACCATGTTTCATTGAAATGTACAGCTGTGTGTCATCCGCATAAAATGTATAATTTAGCAAATTGTGTCTTTGTTAACATAAAATCAGTTAATAATGTATTGTGAATTCTGTTGTAAAAAACATTTTAATATTAATGTTTTATTATAATGTATATGAACAAAAATGTAAAAGCAACATGCAACAATTTCAATGATTTTACTGAGTTACATATACACTGCTCAAAAAAATTAAGGGAACACTTAAACAACACAATGTAACTCCAAGTCAATCACACTTCTGTGAAATCAAACTGTCCACTTAGGAAGCAACACTGATTGACAATAAATTTGACATGCTGTTGTGCAAATGGAATAGACAACATGTGGAAATTATAGGCAATTAGCAAGACACCCCCAATAAAGGAGTGGTTCTGCAGGTGGTGACCACAGACCACTTCTCAGTTCCTATGCTTCCTGGCTGATGTTTTGGTCACTTTTGAATGCTGGCGGTGCTTTCACTCTAGTGGTAGCATGAGACGGAGTCTACAACCCACACAAGTGGCTCAGGTACTGCAGCTCATCCAGGATGGCATATCAATGCGAGCTGTGGCAATAAGGTTTGCTGTGTCTGTCAGCGTAGTGTCCAGAGCATGGAGCGCTACCAGGAGACAGGCCAGCACATCAGGAGACGTGGAGTAGGCCGTAGGAGGCACAACCCAGCAGGGACCATACCTCTGCCTTTGTGCAAGGAGGGCAGGAGGAGCACTGCCAGAGCCCTGCAAAATGACCTCAGCAGGCCACAAATGTGCATGTGTCTGCTCAAACGGTCAGAAACAGACTCCATGAGGGTGGTATGAGGGGCTTGATCCACAGGTGGGGGTTGTGCCTACAGCCCAACACCCGTGCAGGACGTTTGGCATTTGCCAGAGAACACCAAGATTGCTAGCAGTCGCCCACTGGCGCCCTGTGCTCTTCACAGATGAAAGCAGGTTCACACTGAGCACATGTGACAGAGCGTGACAGAGTCTGGAGACGCCGTGGAGAACGTTTGCTGCCTGCAACATCCTCAGCATGACGGTTTGTCGGTGGGTCAGTCATGGTGGGTGGCATTTCTTTGGGGGGCGCCACAGCTCTCCATCTGCTCGCCAGAGGTAGCCTGACTGCCATTAGGTACCGAGATGAGATCCTCAGACCCCTTGTGAGACCATATGCTGGTGCAGTTGGCCCTGGGTTCCTCTAATGCAAGACAATGCTAGACCTCATGTGGCTGGAGTGTGTCAGCAGTTCCTGCAAGAGGAAGGCATTGATGCTATGGACTGGCCCGCCTGTTCCCCAGACCACCGAATCAATTGAGCACATCTGGGACATCATTGTCTTGCTCCATCCACCAACGCCACGTTGCACCACAGACTGTCCAGGAGTTGGCGGATGCTTTAGTCCAGGTCTGGGAGGAGATCCCTCGGAGACCATCCGCCACCTCATCAGGCATGCCCAGGCGTTTAGGAGAGGTCATACAGGCACGTGGAGGCCACACACACTACTGAGCCCTCATTTTTGACTTGTTTTTAAGGACATTACATTAAAGTTGGATCAGCCTGTAGTGGTTTTCCAGCTTCACTTTGAGTGTGACTCCAAATCCAGACCCTCCATGGGTTAGATATATTTGACACTTATTGTTTTTTTGTGTGATTTCTGTTGTCAGCACATTCAACTATGTAAAGAAAAAAGTATTTAATAAGAATATTTAATTCATTCAGATCTAGGATGTGTTATTTTAGTGTTCCCTTTATTTTTTTGAGCAGTGGAGTTATAGTTAAATATAAACACACAAGCCACAACATCCCCAAATTTTTACTGAGGTTCAGTTCATAGTTCAGGAAATCAGTCAATTGAAAAAAATTCATAAGGCTCTAATCTATGGATTTCACATAACTGGGCAGGGGCGCAACCATGTGTGTGCCTGGGAAGGCATAGGCCCAACCACTGGGTGCCAGGAAGGCATAGGCCCAACCACTGGGTGCCAGGCCCAGCAACATAAAATGAGTTTTAGGCCAGTTGGATGTACTGCCAAATTCTCTAAAAGACATAGGAGGCGACTTATGATAGAGAAATGAACATTCAATTCTCCGGCAACAGAAGCTCTGGTTGTCATTCTGCAGTCAGCTAATTGCGAAAACTGTGGCGAAAACTCCACATTTTAGAGTGGACATTATCTTGTCCCCAGCATAAGGTAAACAGAATGAGATCATGCTGCTGAATTAAGCTTGAGAAAGCACATCTGTCAGGATTATCTTGGAAAGGAGAAATTTTAAATAACGTGATGTAAACAAATGTCTCACTTAAATAATATGTAGAAATAAGTTTATGTTAGATAGGATATTTTATTTCAGCTCTCGTGAAACATGGGACCACTTTTTCTTATTTTATTTAACATTTATTTAACTCTCTTCAGTTTAATTCTTACTTTTATAATATCTCTTATAAAAATCATATAACATTTCAGCTACTGCTACTCATGCCAAATATAATAGTTAGTCTGTGGATAGAAAACACTCAGACGTTTAAAAACTGGTTAAATCACTGCTGTGGCTTTTACCAGAACGTGCATTTACATCGAAAAGCACAGGGAAAACTGATCACTGAAATGGGAAAATATATCCATGCGCTACTTGAACCCATTGATAAACGTGAACCACAATTAATTGACTGAAAGTTGCAGTACCTACAGCAGCTACAGGGTGTCTAGAGTCTTGTCATTCCTTCGGTTTTTCGTCAAACACATACAGGACACCGTATCTAATCCTCGGTCAGGACCGGATATTTTAGATCGAGTTTCTAGCCGGACATTTTTCCAGACTTGACAGCTAATGATCTTTACATCGCCTCTGATGAATTTTATCGCTTATTAACGTTTACTAATACCTAAAGTTGCATTGGCAAACGTATTTTCGGTGTTTTGTGAAAAGTTTATCGTCACTTTTTTGAATTTTAAAAATGACGTTACGTTTTGAAACGGTGTTTTTTCGTTTATCACACAGTCTACATATAACGATAGGCTTTATATGGAATTTAATCAAAATAAAGACCAAATAGTGTTTATGTGACATCTAGGAGTGCCAACAAAGAAGATGGTGAAATAATGAATTTTTCTATTTTATTGTGCGGTTTGTGTACAAATACTAATTATTTTGTTTACGTCCCCTGTGGGTCTTTTTGGGGTGTTGCATGCTATCAGATAACAGCTATCATTGCTTCAGCAGCTTGTTTTTATTTTAAAAATCTGACTTGTTGCTGGATTCAACCATGGAGCTTTAATTCGGATACCCTGCATGTGTATTTTAATGAACTTTGAGTTTTTAACTAATACTATTAGCATTTAGCGTAAACGCATTGCATTTTCCAGAGTTCTAGTTGGGGACGCTTGCGTCGGTAGAAGCAACAGGTTAACTAGGCAGTCAGTTGAAGAACAAATTACTTTACAATGACGGCTCAACAAAGGAAAAAGCCTCTCATGGGACGCAGGGCTGGATTTCAAAAATAAAAATAAACATATTCAACTCCTTCGGGATCGGTGTCCCATCCACGGGACAGTTGAACTAACATAGGCTAATGCCATTAGGCATGAAGTTGTGGGCAACAAAACATTTTTCAGAACATAGACATATCTAAATTGGCAGAAAGCTTAAATTCTTGTTAATCTAGTAGCTCTCATCCTCCGCATACAACACCCGTTCTGCCAGTCACATTCTGTTAAAGGTCCCAAAAGCACACACATCCCTGGGTCGCTCCTCTTTTCAGTTCGCTGCAGCTAGCGACTGGAACGAGCTGCAACAACCACTCAAACTGGACAGTTTTACCTCAATCTCTTCATTCAAAGACTCTATTTTTTTATTTTTTTATTTCACCTTTATTTACCAGGTAGGCAAGTTAAGAACAAGTTCTCATTTACAATTGCGACCTGGCCAAGATAAAGCAAAGCAGTTCGCCACATACAAGGACACAGAGTTACACATGGAGTAACACAAACAGTCAATAATACAGTATAAACAAGTCTATATACGATGTGAGCAAATGAGGTGAGATAAGGGAGGTAAAGGCTAAACAAGGCCATTGTGGCAAAGTAAATACAATATAGCAAGTAAAACACAGGAATGGTAGATTTGCAGTGGAAGAATGTGCAAAGTAGAAATAAAAATAATGGGGTGCAAAGGAGCAAAATAAATAAATAAATTAAATACAGTAGGGAAAGAGGTAGTTGTTTGGGCTAAATTATAGGTGGGCTATGTGCAGGTGCAGTAATCTGTGAGCTGCTCTGACAGTTGGTGCTTAAAGCTAGTGAGGGAGATAAGTGTTTCCAGTTTCAGAGATTTTTGTAGTTCGTTCCAGTCATTGGCAGCAGAGAACTGGAAGGAGAGGTGGCCAAAGAAAGAATTGGTTTTGGGGGTGACTAGAGAGATATACCTGCTGGAGCGTGTGCTACAATCATGGACACTCTTACTGACAGTTGTGGCTGCTTTACGTGATGTATTGTTGTCTCTATCTTCTTGCCCATTGTGCTGTTATCTGTGTCCAATAATGTTTGTACCATGTTTTGTGCTGCTACCATGTTGTGTTGCTACCATGTTGTGTTGCTACCATGTTGTGTTGCTACCATGTTGTGCTGCTACCATGTTGTGTTGCTACCATGTACAGTTGCTACCATGTTGTGTTGCTACCATGTTACCTTGCTTTGTTGTAGGTCTCTTTTATGTAGTGTTGTCTCTTTTATTGGATGTAAGTTTTGTCCTCAGGCCCTGAAGCACTGTTCTGGACCAGATCTTGTCCCAGATGTGCTCAATGGATTCAGGTCTGGGGAACGGGCGAGTCAGTCCATAGCATCAATGCCTTCCTTGCAGAACTGCTGACACACTCCAGCCACATGAGTCCTGGCATTGTCTTGCATTAGGAGGAACCCAGGGTCACCGCGCACCAGCATATGGTCTCACGAGGGGTCTGAGGATCTCATCCTGCGGTACCAATGGCAGTCAGGCTACCTCTAGCGAGCAGATGGAGAGCTGTGTGGCCTCCCAAAGAAATGCCACCCCACACCATGACTGACCCACTACCAAACCGGTCATGCTGGAAGGATGTTGCAGGCAGAACGTTTCTCCATGGCGTCTCCAGACTTGTCACATCTGTCACATGTGCTCAGTGTGAACCTGCTTTCATCTGTGTAGAGCACAGGGCGCCAGTGGCGACTCTTGCTGATCTTGGTGTTCTCTGGCAAACGCTAAACGCCCTGCACGGTGTTTGGCTGTAAGCACAACCCCCACCTGTGGACGTGTCGGGGCTCCCCATACCACCTCTCATGGAGTCTGTTTCTGACCTGCTTTGAGCAGACACATGCACATTTGTGGCCTGCTGGAGGTCATTTTGCAGGCTCTGGCAGTGCTCCTCCTGCTCCCTCTCTTCGGCACATAGGCGGAGGTAACGGTCCTGCTGCTGGGTTGTTGCCCTCCTTACGGCCTCCTACGCCTCCTGATGTACTGGCTCACCTCCCTGGTAGCGCTCCATGCTCTGGACACTACGCTGACAGACACAGCAAACTCATTGCCACAGCTCGCATTGATATGCCATCCCTGGATGAGCTGCAGTACCTGAGCCACTTGTGTGGGTTGTAGACTCCGTCTCATGCTACCACTAGAGTGAAAGCACCGCCAGCATTCAAAAGTGACCAAAACATCAGCCAGGAAGCATAGGAACTGAGAAGTGGTCTGGTCACCACCTGCAGAACCATTCCTTTATTGGGGGTGTCTTGCTAATTGCCTATAATTTCCACCTGTTGTCTATTCCATTTGCACAACAGCATGTGAAATTTATTGTCAATCAGTGTTGCTTCCTAAGTGGACAGTTTGATTTCACAGAAGTGTGATTGACTTGGAGTTACATTGTGTTGTTTAAGTGTTCCCTTAATTTTTTTGAGCAGTGTATATGTAACTCAGTAAAATCATTGAAATTGTTGCATGTTGCTTTTACATTTTTGTTCATATACATTATAATAAAACATTAATATTAAAATGTTTTTTACAACAGAATTCACAATACATTATTAACTGATTTTATGTTAACAAAGACACAATTTGCTAAATTATACATTTTATGCGGATGACACACAGCTGTACATTTCAATGAAACATGGTGAAGCTCCAAAATGTGTTTCAGACATAAGGAAGTGGATGGCTGCAAACGTCCTACTTTTAAACTCGGACAAAACAGAGATGCTTGTTCTTGGTCCCAAGAAACAAAGAGATCTTCTGTTGAATCTGACAATTAATCGTAATGGTTGTACAGTCGTCTCAAATAAAACTGTGAAGGACCTCAGCGTTACTCTGGACCCTGATCTCTCTTATGATGAACATATCAAGACTGTTTCAAGGACAGCTTTTTTCCATCTACGTAACATTGCAAAAATCAGAAACTTTCTGTCCAAAAACGATGCAGAAATATTAATCCATGCTTTAGTTACTTCTAGGTTAGACTACTGCAATGCTCTACTTTCCGGCTACCCGGATAAAGCACTAAATAAACTTCCTTTAGTGCTAAATACGGCTGCTAGAATCCTGACTAGAACCAAAAAACGAGATCATATATACAAAAAAAAATCAAAAATACTCCAGTGCCTCCCTACACCTACAGCCTCCCTGGCTTCTTGTCAAGGCAAGGGCTGATTTCAAGGTTTTACTGCTAACCTACAAAGCATTACATGGGCTTGCTCCTACCTATCTCTCTGATTTGGTCCTGCCGTACATACCTACACGTACGCTACGGTCACAAGACGCAGGCCTCCTAATTGTCCCTAGAATTTCTAAGCAAACAGCTGGAGGCAGGGCTTTCTCCTATAGAGCTCCATTTGTATGGAATGGTCTGCCAACCCATGTGAGAGACGCAAACTCGGTCTCAACCTTTAAGTCTTTACTGAAGACTCATCTCTTCAGTGGGTCACATGATTGAGTGTAGTCTGGCCCAGGAGTGTGAAGGTGAACGGAAAGGCTCTGGAGCAACGAACCGCCCTTGCTGTCTCTGCCTGGCTGGTTCCCCTCTTTCCACTGGGATTCTCTGCCTCTAAACCTATTACAGGGGCTGAGTCACTGGCTCTTTATGCCGTCCCTAGGGTGGGGTGCGTCACTTGATTGGGTTGAGTCACTGACGTGATCTTCCTGTCTGGGTTGGCGCCCCACCTTGGGTTGTGCCGTGGCGGAGATCTTTGTGGGCTATACTCGGCCTTGTCTCAGGATGGTAAGTTGGTGGTTGAAGATATCCCTCTAGTGGTGTGGGGGCTGTGCTTTGGCAAAGTGGGTGGAGTTATATCCTGCCTGTTTGGCCTTGTCCGGGGGTATCATCGGATGGGGCCACAGTGTCTCCTGACCCCTCCTGACTCCTCCTGTCTCAACCTCCAGTATTTATGCTGCAGTAGTTCATGTGTCGTTGGGGCTAGGGTCAGTCTGTTATATCTGAAGTACTTCTCCAGTCTTATACGGTGTCCTGTGATAATTTAAGTATGCTCTTTCTAATTCTTTCTTTCTTTCTTTTTCTCTCTCTCGGAGGACCTGAGCCCTAGGACCATGCCTCAGGACTACCTGGCATGATGACTCCTTGCAGTCCCCAGTCCACCTGGCCGTGCTGCTGCTCCAGTTTCAACTGTTCTGCCTATGGAACCCTGACCTGTTCACTGGACGTGCTACCTGTCCCAGACCTGCTGTTTTCAACTCTCTAGAGACAGCAGGAGCGGTAGAGATACTCTCAATGATCGGCTATGAAAAGCCAACTGACATTTACTCCTGAGATGCTGACCTGTTGCACCCTCGACAACTACAGTGATTATTATTATTTGACCATGCTGGTCATTTATGAACATTTGAACATCTTGGCCATGTTCTGTTATAATCTCCACCTTGTGAAGATGCTGGAGGAAGCACGTACAAAAGTATCTATATCCACAGTAAAACGGGTCCTATATCGACATAACCTGAAAGGCCACTCGGCAAGGAAGAAGCCACTGCTCCAAAACTGCCATGAAAAAAGCCCGACTACGGTTTGCAACTGCACATGGGGACAAAGATCGTACTTTTTTGGAGACATGACCTCTGGTCTGATGAAACAAAAATAGAACTGTTTGGCCATAATGACCATCGTTATGTTTGTAGGAAAAGGGGAGGCTTGCAAGCTGAAGACCACCACCCCAAAAGTGAAGCACGAGGGTGGCAGCATCATGCTGTGGGAGTGCTTTGCTGCAGGAGGGACTGGTGCACTTCACAAAATAGATGGCATCATTAGGTAGGAAAATTATGTGGATATATTGATGCAAAATCTCAAGACATCAGTCAAGAAGATAAAGCTTGGTCACAAATGGGTCTTCCAAATGGACAATGACCCCAAGCATTCTTCCAAAGATATGGCAAAATGGCTTAAGGACAGCAAAGTCAAGGTATTGGAGTGACCATTACAAAGCCCTGACCTCAATCCTATATAACATTTGTGGGCAGAACTGAAACAGAGTGTGTGAGCAAGGAGGTCTACAAACCTGAATCAGTTACACAAGCTCTGTCAGGAGGAAAGGACCAAAATTCATCCAACTTATTGTGGGAAGCATGTGTAAGGCTATCCAAAACATTTGACCAAAGTTAAACAATTTTAAAGGCAATGCTAACAAATACTAATTGAGTGTAGGTAAACGTCTGACCTACTGGAAATGTGATGAAAGAAATAATAGCTGAAATAAATAATTCTCTCTACTATTATTCTTACATTTCACATTCTTAAAATAAAGTGGTGATCCTAACTGACCTAAGACAGGGAATTTTTTGAAGTATTAAATGTCAGGAATTGTGAAAAACTGAGTTTAAATGTATGTGGCTAAGGTGTATGTAAACTTCTGACTTCAACTGTACCTCTGCTGCAGAGGATAAGTCATTAGAGTTACCAGTATCAGAAATTGCCAAATAAATGCTTCACAGAGTTCAAGTAACAGCCACATCTCAACATCAACTGTTCAGAGGAGACTGTGTGAATCAGGCCTTCATGGTCAAATTGCTGCAAAGAAACCACTACTAAAGGACAGCAATAAGAAGAAGAGACATGCTTTGGCCAAGAAACACGAGCAATGGATAGTAGACTAGTGGAAATTTGCCCTTTGGTTCTGGAGTCCAAATTTAGAGATTTTTGCCATGTCTTTCTGGGACGCCGTGTGGGTGAACGGATGATCTCCACATGTATGGTTCCCACCGTAAAGAATGGAGGAGGAGGTGTTATGGTGTGGGGGAGTTTTGCTGGTGACACTGAGTTTAATTTTGAATTCAAGGCACACTTAACCAGCATGGCTACCACAGCATTCTGCAGCGATTCACCATCTGGTTTGGAACTATCATGTTTTGCAACAGGTCAATGACCCAACACACCTCCAGGCTGTGTAAAGGCTATTTTACCAAAAAGGAGAGTGATGGAGTGCTGCATCAGATGACCTGGCCTCCACAATCCTCTGACCTCAACCAAATTGAAATGGTTTGGGATGAGTTAGACCACAGAGTGAAGGAAAAGCAGCCAACAAGTGCTCAGCATATGTGGGAATTCCTTCAATTCCAGGTGAAGCTGGCTGAGAGAATGCGAAGAGTGTGCAAAGCTGTCATCGAGGCAAAGGGTGGCTATTTGAAGAATCTCAAATAAATATATAAATATATTTGATTTGTTTAAAATGTCTTTGTTTACTACATGATTCCATATGTGTTATTTCACAGTTTTGATGTCTTCACTATTATTCTACAATGTAGAAAAAGTAAAAACAAGGTCCAAGCACACCAAGACAGTCATGAAGAGGGCATGACAAAACATATTCCCCCTCAGGAGACTGAAAATATTTGTCATGGGTCCTCAGATCCTCAAAAGGTTCTACAGCTGCACCATCGAGAGCTGGTTGCATCACTGCCTGGTATGGAAACTGCTCGGCCTCCGCCCGCAAGGCACTACAAAGGGTAGTACATCAGTGTGGCCAAGCTTCCTGCCATCCAGGCCCTCTATACCATGCGGTGTCAGAGGAAGGCCCTAAAAATGGTCAAAGACTCTAGCCACTCTAGTCATAGACGGTTTTCTCTGCTACCGCATGACAAGCGGTACCGGAGCGCCAAGTCTAGGTCCAAGAGGCTTCTGAACAGCTTCTACCCCCAAGCCATAAGACTCCTGAAATGGCTACCCAGACTACTTGCATTGCCCCCCCTCTTTTACACCGCTGCTACTCTCTGTTGTTATCATCTATAGTCACTTTATTAACTCTACCTACATGAACACATTACCTCAACTAACCGGTGCCCCCCTGTATATTGTTGTTTTACTGCTGCTCTTTAATTACTTGTTACTTTATTTCTTATTCTTGTCCGTATTTTTTTAAAACTGCATTGTTATTTAGGGGCTCGTAAGTAAGCATTTCACTGTAATGTCAAAACCGCTTGTTTTCTGCGCATGTGACAAATAACATTTGATTTTATTGAATTTGAATGAGTAGGTGTTCTAAAACGTTTGACCGGTAGTGTAGAGTTATCCAGCCACGTATCTGCAACAATATAGCAGCATTTAAAGTCTCTCTGATAGGAGACTCTCGAACGAAGCTCATTCAACTTATTCTCGAGTGACTGGACATTTGCCAATAGAACGGAGGGGAGTGTTGGTCGATATTCCCTTTGTCTCAATCTCCGCGTCTCTGCCTGCAGCGTTTTGGAACAAATGCAATCACAAAGCACAGTAGCAATTCAATGCTCAACTTGTTCTAACCTTGTTGTTGACACATTACGGCACAGAAAGAGCATTGTGAATCTTAACAAGGGAAGAACAATATGCTAGTAGAAGTACACTTTATTCTCCTCATCATGTCTGCTTGACGTCGTCTCTACATTAGGTTAACGTTAGACATCAAAGGGCACCGGTAAATCAATCAGCTGGAATAGATATGCAGGATGTGGTTATTTTGGCCAGATTACGTTGTTTTATCTTCAGTTCACTTTCTGCTCTCCTCACACAATGTGACCTCACCTCACCTGTTGGTGTTTGGCTCTAGCAAGAGGTCAAACCAACAACACAGGATGAGGAGGTTTATAGATATGCAAAAATATGTATAGTCCATAGATGAAATAATAAAATAGACAGAGAAGTTTGTATTTATTAAAAACAATGTGTTTATAAAAACAGTAATAGTATTGTATTTCATACTATCTTCCTGCTATAAATGTGCTACCACCTAGTGGAGAAATATTGCTACTACATCCCATCCTCATCCCATCTACTATAATTGTGCTACCACCTAGTGGAGAATTAACGCTACTTTACATCGCATCCTCATCCCATATACTATAACTGTATTACCACCTAGTGGAGAATTAACGCTACTACATACCATCCTCATCCCATCTACTGTAACTGTGCTACCACCTAGTGGATAATTAATGCTACTACATCCCATCCTCACAGCGACATACTGTAAAAGTAACCCTCTCCTTATTTCAGTGTGTGATCTAAATTACTGCGGCAAAATAAAGATTCAGGCTGATAGTAGACACGCATGTTAAATGTTTACCATATTTATATAATGGATTACACTCAGTGGACTGTATTATTGGCAGCCTCTGGCTCTATGGCAGATATATAAAACAGGCTTTTACCATGCAGATGCTCCAGTAGACTACAGCACCTGGAAAAAGCCTGGATGCATCCTAAATTGCACCCTATTCCTTAATAGTACACTACTGTTGGCCAATTGGCCCGTAGTAGTGCTCTATATAGGGAAAAGGGTGCTATTTAGGAGGCACCCAGGCTTTTCAAATCAAATGTTATTGGTCACATACACATGGTTAGCAGATGTTAATGCGAGTGTGGCAAAATGCTTTTTCCAAAATCAAATCAAAATCAAATCAAATGTATTTATAAAGCCCTTCGTACATCAGCTGATATCTCAAAGTGCTGTACAGAAACCCAGCCTAAAACCCCAAACAGCAAGCAATGCAG
This sequence comes from Oncorhynchus nerka, assembly GCF_034236695.1. NCBI lineage: Eukaryota > Metazoa > Chordata > Actinopteri > Salmoniformes > Salmonidae > Oncorhynchus > Oncorhynchus nerka. The sequence goes on along the minus strand of NW_027037989.1, from coordinate 11,600 downwards.
GTGTAGAAGCACGGTGGCTAGGAAAAACTCCCTAGAAAGGCAAAAACCTAGGAAGAAACCTAGAGAGGAACCAGGCTATGTGGGGTGGCCAGTCCTCTTCTGGCTGTGCCGGGTGTAGATTATAACAGAACATGGCCAAGATTAAAATGACGTCAGTCATTTTAATAATAGTGTCACCCATCATACTATTCTTGATTTAATCTAGTCTTTACATTTACTAAGCAATTTGTGTGTGAAATTTGTTTTGTATTTGGAATGGACCATTATCATGCATCTGTCTGGGAAAACAGGGTCAGCCGGGAAAATACATGTCATCTCTGCACTTCAATAGCAAACGGAGGACACTTTTCCTGTGGTTCATCTTCCTGCCAGCCAGGTAGGACATACTCCCGTTTACATACTCCCGTTTACATACTCCCGTTTACATACTCCCGTTTACATACTCCCGTTTACATACTCCCGTTTACATACTCCCGTTTACATACTCCCGTTTACATACTCCCGTTGTAAAGATATGCAATGTATTTGCTTAACCCTTGTGTTGTTATTGGGGTTTTTCAAACAATACAGCCATAACAATTGGTGAGAAATACTTAGATGTTGACTTATATTAATTAAAAACAATTTAGTCAGCACACATGGTTAATACTTAGATATTGACTTATATTAATTAAAAACAATTTAGTCAGCACACATGGTTAATACTTAGATATTGACTTATATTAATTAAAACAAATTAGTCAGCACACATGGTTAATACTTAGATATTGACTTATATTAATTAAAAACAATTTAGTCAGCACACATGGTTAATACTTAGATATTGACTTATATTAATTAAAAACAATTTAGTCAGCACACATGGTTAATACTTAGATATTGACTTATATTAATTAAAAACAATTTAGTCAGCACACATGGTTAATACTTAGATATTGACTTATATTAATTAAAAACAATTTAGTCAGTACACATGGTTAATACTTAGATGTTGACTTATATTAATTAAAAACAATTTAGTCAGCACACATGGTTAATACTTAGATATTGACTTATATTAATTAAAAACAATTTAGTCAGCACACATGGTTAATACTTAGATATTGACTTATATTAATTAAAAACAAATTAGTCAGCACACATGGTTAATACTTAGATATTGACTTATATTAATTAAAAACAATTTAGTCAGCACACATGGTTAATACTTAGATATTGACTTATATTAATTAAAAACAAATTAGTCAGCACACATGGTTAATACTTAGATATTGACTTATATTAATTAAAAACAATTTAGTCAGCACACATGGTTAATACTTAGATATTGACTTATATTAATTAAAAACAATTTAGTCAGCACACATGGTTAATACTTAGATATTGACTTATATGAATTAAAAACAAATTAGTCAGCACACATGGTTAATACTTAGATATTGACTTATATTAATTAAAAACAATTTAGTCAGCACACATGGTTAATACTTAGATATTGACTTATATTAATTAAAAACAATTTAGTCAGCACACATGGTTAATACTTAGATATTGACTTATATTAATTAAAAACAATTTAGTCAGCACACATGGTTAATACTTAGATATTGACTTATATTAATTAAAAACAATTTAGTCAGCACACATGGTTAATACTTAGATATTGACTTATATTAATTAAAAACAATTTAGTCAGCACACATGGTTAATACTTAGATATTGACTTATATTAATTAAAAACAATTTAGTCAGCACACATGGTTAATACTTAGATATTGACTTATATTAATTAAAAACAATTTAGTCAGCACACATGGTTAATACTTAGATATTGACTTATATTAATTAAAAACAATTTAGTCAGCACACATGGTTAATACTTAGATATTGACTTATATTAATTAAAAACAATTTAGTCAGCACACATGGTTAATACTTAGATATTGACTTATATTAATTAAAAACAAATTAGTCAGCACACATGGTTAATACTTAGATATTGACTTATATTAATTAAAAACAATTTAGTCAGCACACATGGTTAATACTTAGATATTGACTTATATTAATTAAAAACAATTTAGTCAGCACACATGGTTAATACTTAGATATTGACTTATATTAATTAAAAACAATTTAGTCAGCACACATGGTTAATACTTAGATATTGACTTATATTAATTAAAAACAATTTAGTCAGCACACATGGTTAATACTTAGATATTGACTTATATTAATTAAAAACAATTTAGTCAGCACACATGGTTAATACTTAGATATTGACTTATATTAATTAAAAACAATTTAGTCAGCACACATGGTTAATACTTAGATATTGACTTATATTAATTAAAAACAATTTAGTCAGCACACATGGTTAATACTTAGATATTGACTTATATTAATTAAAAACAAATTAGTCAGCACACATGGTTAATACTTAGATATTGACTTATATTAATTAAAAACAATTTAGTCAGCACACATGGTTAATACTTAGATATTGACTTATATTAATTAAAAACAAATTAGTCAGCACACATGGTTAATACTTAGATATTGACTTATATTAATTAAAAACAATTTAGTCAGCACACATGGTTAATACTTAGATATTGACTTATATTAATTAAAAACAATTTAGTCAGCACACATGGTTAATACTTAGATATTGACTTATATTAATTAAAAACAATTTAGTCAGCACACATGGTTAATACTTAGATATTGACTTATATTAATTAAAAACAATTTAGTCAGCACACATGGTTAATACTTAGATATTGACTTATATTAATTAAAAACAATTTAGTCAGCACACATGGTTAATACTTAGATATTGACTTATATTAATTAAAAACAAATTAGTCAGCACACATGGTTAATACTTAGATATTGACTTATATTAATTAAAAACAATTTAGTCAGCACACATGGTTAATACTTAGATATTGACTTATATTAATTAAAAACAAATTAGTCAGCACACATGGTTAATACTTAGATATGGACTTATATTAATTAAAAACAATTTAGTCAGCACACATGGTTAATACTTAGATATTGACTTATATTAATTAAAAACAAATTAGTCAGCACACATGGTTAATACTTAGATATTGACTTATATTAATTAAAAACAATTTAGTCAGCACACATGGTTAATACTTAGATATTGACTTATATTAATTAAAAACAATTTAGTCAGCACACATGGTTAATACTTAGATATTGACTTATATTAATTAAAAACAATTTAGTCAGCACACATGGTTAATACTTAGATATTGACTTATATTAATTAAAAACAATTTAGTCAGCACACATGGTTAATACTTAGATATTGACTTATATTAATTAAAAACAATTTAGTCAGCACACATGGTTAATACTTAGATATTGACTTATATTAATTAAAAACAATTTAGTCAGCACACATGCTTAATACTTAGATATTGACTTATATTAATTAAAAACAATTTAGTCAGCCACACATGGTTAATAATTTTCCATTTACCTCTGCTAGATCACAGTGATCAATAAAAGCGCTATTCGTAAAAAATAATAATTTGAAAGTGATTTTTGTAAACAAAAAATAAATTAAAGTCAAGACATGGATGGAATAAATCATGTTTATCTTGAACAAACATTAATGAAACAAGGTTTTCATCACAATGGATGTTTATTGCTTTGAGCTTAACAAGTTGGAAGGACACATTTTACATACATTATTTTATGGAAATGTAAATAGAGCCCATTGTACATAAATTAAGGTCGGTCTAAACACTGTTCTATTTTCTTAAAACTGCATGGTTGGTTAAGGGCTTGTCCGAGCGCACCGCCCGGCATGGTTGGTTAAGGGCTTGTCCGAGTGCACCGCCCGGCATGGTTGGTTAAGGGCTTGTCCGAGTGCACCGCCCGGCATAATTTGTTAAGGGCTTGTCCGAGTGCACCGCCCGGAATGGTTGGTTAAGGGCTTGACCGAGTGCACCGCCCGGCATAATTGGTTAAGGGCTTGTCCGAGTGCACCGCCCAGCATGGTTGGTTAAGGGCTTGTCCGAGTGCACCGCCCGGCATAATTGGTTAAGGGCTTGTCCGAGCGCACCGCACGGCATAATTGGTTAAGGGCTTGTCCGAGCGCACCGCCCGGCATAATTGGTTAAGGGCTTGTCCGAGCGCACCGCCCGGCATGGTTGGTTAAGGGCTTGTCCGAGCGCACCACCCGGCATGGTTGGTTTAGGGCTTTTCCGAGCGCACCGCCCGGCATAATTGGTTAAGGGCTTGTCTGAGCGCACCGCCCGGCATGGTTGGTTAAGGGCTTGTCCGAGCGCACCGCCCGGCATGGTTGGTTAAGGGCTTGTCCGAGTGCACCGCCTGGCATGGTTGGTTAAGGGCATGTCCGAGTGCACCGCCCGGCATGGTTGGTTAAGGGCTTGACCGAGTGCACCGCCCGGCATGGTTGGTTAAGGGCTTGTCCGAGTGCACCGCCTGGAATGGTTGGTTAAGGGCTTGACCGAGTGCACCGCCCGGCATATTGGTTAAGGGCTTGTCCGAGTGCACCGCCCAGCATGGTTGGTTAAGGGCTTGTCCGAGTGCACCGCCCGGCATAATTGGTTAAGGGCTTGTCCGAGCGCACCGCCCGGCATAATTGGTTAAGGGCTTGTCCGAGCGCAATCGCCCGCATAATTGGTTAAGGGCTTGTCCGCAAGCACCGCCTGCATGGTTGGTTAAGGGCTTGTCCGAGCGCACCACCCGGCACATGGTTGGTTTAGGGCTTTTCCTGAGCGCACCGCCCGGCATACTGGGTTAAGGGCTTCTGTCCGAGCGCACGCCCGCATACTGGTTAAGGGCTTGTCTGAGCGCACCGCCTGCACATGGTTAAGGGCTTGTCCGAGCGCACCGCCCGGCATGGTTACAGTGGCTTATGTCCGAGCGCACCGCCCGGCACATGGTTGGTGAAAGGCTTGTCCCAGTGTAACGCTCCTGGCATGGTTAAGGGCAGCTTTCTACAAGTAAGCATTTAACGGTAAGGTCTACCTGTTGTATTCTGAGCATGTGACAAAAACAAATTATTTGATTTTGATAATTTTGTTGATCTTAACTGAGTGGTAATAATGACAGGCAGTCTATCTCCTCAGATCAATGTGTGATTCATTCAACTTATTCCCTTTACAGTGCACTTCTTTTGAACAGGGGCAATAGGGACCCACTCCCAGTTGTACTGTGCCATTTGAGACTCAGCTCTGCTGATTATTGTGTCAGGGTGTTCCCTGTCGCACCACCCGGCATGTTGGTGTTTCAGGGTGTCCCAGCGCACGCCTGGCATGTTGGTGTTTCAGGGTGTCCCAGCACACCGCCCGGTATGTTGGTGTTTCAGGGTGTCCCAGCGCACGCCCGTCATGTTGGTGTTTCAGGGTGTCCCAGCACACGCCCGGTATGTTGGTGTTTCAGGTTGTCCCAGCACACCGCCCGGTATGTTGATGTTTCAGGGTGTCCCAGCGCACCGCCCGGTATGTTGGTGTTTTAGTGTCCTGTGCTGGGGCTTTGGTGACAAAACAGATGGCACTGTGAGTAGACTGCATCCGATTTGTTGAGTAGAGTATTGAGGCTATTTTATAGATGACATCGCCGGTCGAGGATCGGTAGGATGGTCAGTTATACGAGGGGTATGTTTGGCAGCATGGTGAAGGATGCTTTGTTGCGATATAGGAAGCCGATTCTAGATTTAATTTTGGATTGGAGATGCTTAATGTGGAAGAAGAGTTTACTGTGTGTGTGTGTGTGTGTGTGTGTGTGTGTGTGTGTGTGTGTGTGTGTGTGTGTGTGTGTGTGTGTGTGAACTGTGATTGTATCTCTGGTCTCTGTGCTCTCTGCATGTGTAGAGATCTTTAATATTAATGAATGACAAAACATACAGCTGAGTAATTCAGTGAATGACGGAGCAAAACCAAAAAATAAAAAGCAAGAAAGACACTTTGTCATCACAGCGATGTTGCTAACATGGTTTTGATATTAGACTTTGTCAACACAGCGATGTTGCTAGCATGGTTTTGATATTAGACTTTGCGTTCACAGCGATGTTGCTAGCATGGTTTGATATTAGACTTTGTCAACACAGCGATGTTGCTTAGCATGGTTTTGATATTGACTTTGTCAACACAGCGATGTTGCTAGCATGGTTTTGATATTAGACTTTGTCAGCACAGCGATGTTGCTGGCATGGTTTTGATATTAGACTTTGTCATCACATCGATGTTGCTAGCATGGTTTTGATATTAGACTTTGTCATCACAGCGATGTTGCTAGCATGGTTTTGATATTAGACTTTGTCATCACAGCGAAGTTGATAGCATGGTTTTGATATTAGACTTTGTCATCACAGCGATGTTGCTAGCATGGTTTTGATATTAGACTTTGTCATCACAGCGATGTTGCTAGCATGGTTTTGATATTAGACTTTGTCATCACAGCGATGTTGCTAGCATGGTTTGATATTAGACTTTGTCAACACAGCGATGTTGCTAGCATGGTTTTGATATTAGACTTTGTCATCACACGATGTTGCTAGCTTGGATTGGATAAAAGGTAACATATTATCAAGCTGTCTCCATAGCGGTCTCTGTGGGTAGCTGTCTCAGCAGCGGTCTCTGTGGTAGCTGTCTCCATAGCAGTCTCTGTGGCAGCTGTCTCAGCAGCTGTCTCTGTAGCTGTCTCCATAGCAGTCTCTGTGGTAGCTGTCTCAGCAGTGGTCTCTGTGGTAGCAGTCTCAGCAGCGGTCTCTGTGGTAGCTGTCTCAGCAGTGGTCTCTGTAGTAGCTGTCTCCATAGCGGTCTCTGTGGTAGCTGTCTCAGCAGCGGTCTCTGTGGTAGCTGTCTCAGCAGCGGTCTCTGTGGTAGCTGTCTCAGCAGCGGTCTCTGTGGTAGCTGTCTCCATAGCGGTCTCTGTGGTAGCTGTCTCAGCAGTGGTCTCTGTGGTAGCTGTCTCCATAGCGGTCTCTGTGGTAGCTGTCTCAGCAGTGGTCTCTGTGTTGCAGTCTCCATAGCGGTCTCTGTGGTAGCTGTCTCAGCAGCGGTCTCTGTGGTAGCAGTCTCAGCAGCGGTCTCTGTGGTAGCTGTCTCAGCAGTGGTCTCTGTGGTAGCTGTCTCAGCAGCGGTCTCTGTGGTAGCTGTCTCCATATGTCTCTGTAGTAGCTGTCTCAGCAGCGGTCTCTGTGGTAGCTGTCTCAGGTGCAGCGGTCTCTGTGGTAGCTGTTCCATAGCGGTCTCTGTGAGTAGCTGTCTCAGCAGTGGTCTCTGTGGTAGCTGTCTCTTGTCTGCTCCACTTCCGGGTTGGAGCGAGCGGTCGCATCTGCACTCGGTCCGCAGGTAGTATTACATTTCATTACATTTCATTATAGTACAACGGTTTGATTTGTCTAATCTTATCAATTTCTTCTTAGCTAGCTACACAGCCGTCTTTGTATCATAGATAATTGCAATTATCGTATTGGTCGTCCTAACGCAGTCTACACTGCCCTGCAGCTAGCCAGCTAGCTAACGTCCACCGTTAGCTAGTCCACCGTCTACCGATTAGCAGCACAACTATTACACTCAACTGAACGACTTGATTAGTGTAGTGTTAGCTAGCTACATAGTTGTCTTTGCTGTCTTCGTATCCAAGATAATTGTGTAGTTTAGAGTGTGTAGTTTTATGTCGTCCTTAACATAGAGACTCTGCTAGCTAGCCAACAGCTAGCCAACGTCTACCGAACAGAACTTCTGCACTCAACAACTGGCCGCATTTCGCTCGCTCCACAGGTAGTATCACATTTTTCATTTCATTTCATTACAGTACAACGGCTTGATTTGTTTGATCGTAGCTAGCTACATAGCTAGCTACATAGCCGTCTTTGTATCAAATATAATTGTGTAGTCTAGAGCGATTTCCTAGGTTAGCCAGCCAGCTATTGTCGTTCTTTTAACGCAACGTAACGTAATCAACACTGCTAGCTAGCCAGCTAGCCCCGAATAGCAGCACAGTAGAAACTATTACACTCAACGGAACGACTTGATTAGTGTAGTGTCAACAACCCAGCCAATGCCAACTAGCCTACTTAGTCAACAACGCAGCCTCTGCCAGCTAGCCTACTTCAGCAGTACTGTATCATTTTAATCATTTTAGTCAATAAGATTCTTAACGTGCTTAACTCTCTGAACACTCGTGACGTGTAGTCCACTTGTCATTCCAATCTCCTTTGCATTAGCGTAGCCTCTGTGTGTAGCCTGTCAACTATGTGTCTGTCTATCCCTGTTCTCTCCTCTCTGCACAGACCATACAAACGCGCTCCACACCGCGTGGCCGCCACCCTAATCTGGTGGTCCCAGCGCGTGACGCACCACTGAGTTCCAGGTCTCCGGTAGCCTCTGGAACTGCCGATCTGCGGCCAACAAGGCAGAGTTCATCTCCGCCTATGTCTCCCTCCAGTCCCCACTTGGCACTGGACGGAAACATGGATCACCACAGACAACACTGCTACTCCTACTGCTCTCTTCGCTGCCCACGTGCCTCGCACACCCCGAGAGCTTCTGGTCAGCGGGGTGGTGGCACCGGGATCCTCATCTCTCCCAAGTGGTCATTCTCTTCTCCCCCACCCATCTGTCTATCGCCTCCTTTGAATTCCATGTTGTCACAGTTACCAGCCCTTTCAAGCTTAACATCCTTATCATTTATCGCCCTCCAGGTTCTCGGAGAGTTCATCACCGTGAGCTTGATGCCTTGGATAAGTCTTTTCCTGAGGACGGCTCACCTCTCACAGTTCTGGGCGACTTTAACCTCCCCACGCCTACTGACTCATTCCTCTGCCTCTTCTTTTCCACTCCTCTCCTCTTTTGACCTCACCCTCTCACCTTCCCCCCTACTCACAAGGCAGGGAAATACGCCCGACCTCATCTTTACTAGATGCTGTTCTTCCACTAACTCGTTGCAACTCCTCCAAGTCTCCGACCACTACCTTGTATCCTTTTCCCTCCCGCCTTCTCATCCAACACTTCCCACACTGCCCCTACCGGATGGTATCGCGCCGCCCCAACCTTCGCCTCTCCCCCGCTACTCTCTCCTTCCATCCTATCATCTCTTCCCTCTGCTCAAACCTTCTCCAACCTATCTCCTGATTCTGCCTCCTCAACCTCCTCTCTCCCTTTCTGCATCCTTTGACTCTCTATGTCCCCTATCCTCCAGGCCGGCTCGGTCCTCCCTCCCGCTCCGTGGTCGACCCACTCATTGCGAAATCACAGAACAGGGCTCCGGGCAGCCGAGCGGAAATGGAGGAAACCGCCTCCCTATGGACCTGACATCCTTTCACTTCCTCCTCACATTTTCCTCTCTGCTGCTAAAGCCACTTTCTACCACTCTAAATTCCAAGCATCTGCCTCTAACCCTAGGAAGCTCTTTGCAACCTTTCCCTCCCCTCCTGAATCCTCCTCCCTCCTCCTCCCTTCCCTGCAGATGACTTCTGTCAACCATTTTGAAAAGAAGGTCGACGACATCCGATCCGTTTGCTGTCAAACGACACCGCTGGTTCTGCCCACACTGCCCTACCCTGTGCTCTGGACCTCTTTCTCCCCTCTCTCTCCAGATGAAATCTCGCGTTTGTGACGGGCCGGCCGCCCCTACAACCTGCCCGCTGACCCTATCCTCCTCTCTTCTCCAGACCATTTCCGGAGACCTCCTCCCTTACCTCACCTCGCCATCAACTCATCCCCTGACCGCTGGCTTACGCCCCTTCCGTCTTCAAGAGAGCGAGAGTTGCACCCTTCTGAAAAACCTACACTCGATCCCTCCCGATGTCAACAACTACAGACCAGTATCCCTTCTTTCTTTCTCTCCAAAACTCTTGAACGTGCCGTCCTAAGCCAGCTCTCCCGCTATCTCTCTCAGAATGACCTTCTGATCCAAATCAGGTTTCAAGACTAGTCATTCAACTGAGACTGCTCTTCTCTCTCTGTATCACTTGAGGCGCCCGCACTGCTAAAGCTAACTCTCTCTCCTCTGCTCTCATCCTTCTAGGACCTATCGGCTGCCTTCGATACTGTGAACCATCAGATCCTCCTCCTTCACCCTCTCCGAGTTGGGCATCTCCGGCGCGGCCCACGCTTGGATTGCGTCCCTACCTGACAGGTCGCTCCTACCAGGTGGCGTGGCGAGAATCCGTCTCCACACCACGTGCTCTCACCACTGGTGTCCCCCAGGGCTCTGTTCTAGGCCCTCTCCTATTCTCGCTATACACCAAGTCACTTGGCTCTGTCATAACCTCACATGGTCTCTCCTATCATTGCTATGCAGACGACACACAATTAATCTTCTCCTTTCCCCTTCTGATGACCAGGTGGCGAATCGCATCTCTGCATGTCTGGCAGACATATCCGTGTGGATGACGGATCACCACCTCAAGCTGAACCTCGGCAAGACGGAGCTGCTCTTCCTCCCGGGAAGGACTGCCCGTTCCATGATCTCGCCATCACGGTTGACAACTCCATTGTGTCCTCCTCCCAGAGCGCTAAGAACCTTGGCGTGATCCTGGACAACACCCTGTCGTTCTCAACTAACATCAAGGCGGTGGCCCGTTCCTGTAGGTTCATGCTCTACAACATCCGCAGAGTACGACCCTGCCTCACACAGGAAGCGGCGCAGGTCCTAATCCAGGCACTTGTCATCTCCCGTCTGGATTACTGCAACTCGCTGTTGGCTGGGCTCCCTGCCTGTGCCATTAAACCCTACAACTCATCCAGAACGCCGCAGCCCGTCTGGTGTTCAACCTTCCCAAGTTCTCTCACGTCACCTCGCTCCTCCGCTCCCTCCACTGGCTTCCAGTTGAAGCTCGCATCCGCTACAAGACCATGGTGCTTGCCTACGGAGCTGTGAGGGGAACGGCACCTCAGTACCTCCAGGCTCTGATCAGGCCCTACACCCAAACAAGGGCACTGCGTCTCATCCACCTCTGGCCTGCTCGCCTCCCTACCACTGAGGAAGTACAGTTCCCGCTCAGCCCAGTCAAAACTGTTCGCTGCTCTGGCCCCCAATGGTGGAACAAACTCCCTCACGACGCCAGGACAGCGGAGTCAATCACCACCTTCCGGAGACACCTGAAACCCCACCTCTTTAAGGAATACCTAGGATAGGATAAAGTAATCCCTCTCACCCCCTCCCCTGAAAAGATTTAGATGCACTACTGTTCCACTGGAGGTCATAAGGTGAATGCACCAATTTGTAAGTCGCTCTGGATAAGAGCGTCTGCTAAATGACTTAAATGTAATGTAAATGTCTCCATAGCGGTCTCTGTGGTAGCTGTCTCAGCAGTGGTCTCCTGTGGTAGCAGTCTCCATAGCGGTCTCTGTGGTAGCTGTCTCAGCAGCGGTCTCTGTGGTAGCAGTCTCAGCAGCGGTCTCTGTGGTAGCTGTCTCAGCAGTGGTCTCTGTGGTAGCTGTCTCCATAGCAGCTCTGTGGTCTCTGTGGTAACTGTCTCCATAGCGGTCTCTGTGGTAGCTGTCTCAGCAGCGGTCTCTGTGGTAGCTGTCTCAGCAGCGGTCTCTGTGGTAGCTGTCTCAGCAGCGGTCTCTGTGGTA
>NW_027037988.1:0-24489 GCF_034236695.1 Oncorhynchus nerka | reverse complement strand
ACCGAAAGGTTGCAAGTTCGAATCCCAGAGCTGACAAGGTACAAATCTGTCGTTCTGCCCCTGAACAGGCAGTTAACCCACTGTTCCTAGGCCGTCATTGAAAATAAGAATGTGTTCTTAACTGACTTGCCTAGTAAAATAAAAAATAGCTATGTTAGGATGACCCAGTGACGTCCTGCTAGCACTCTTCTCTCAAATCCGCAACACACCCCATGGTGTTTTGTTGTTGATTCCTGAAAGTGAGCCCAGCTACTGTGGAATCCCCCACTGGGGCCCCCTTGTGAGAACTAGTTATCTCATGCACTCATTCCATAACGGCAGACTCAATGTAATAACAAGCACTGAGAATGAGGCTCACTAGCCAAGCTGCTAACTGTGCTTGATGCTAACTTCTCTATCTATGTGGCTAACCCATGGCCTTCATGGCGCTGCCTATGCTGTCACAGACACTTTAATGGCACGGATACAAAGATGAGTCCTCTATCTCTATGGGGTAACCACTCGTGCCATGATGCTAACCCCTTTAGCTATGATTCCCACTGTTCTAGCCATGATGCTAACCCCTCTAGCTACGATGCCCACTGCTCTAGCAATGATGCTAGCTGTAATGCTAACTGCTCTATTGATGCTACCCACTCTAGCCATGATGCTAACCACTAAACTAATTAGCAATGCATTCAGCACTGTCTAAGCTGTAGGCATTGGGTAGGCTAAATATATTCTGCAGCGTCCCACAGCTTGCACTCCTACCTGGCTGTCAGCCTTTCAGCTTCTTTTCTCCACAACAGATGGAGATGTCACTGTGTTTCCTGAGCTACTACATTACCTGTGGTTCATGTCTCATACAATTCACAGCTGACTTATCCTCTCCGAGGTGTAACTAAACTTTGGAAAGGAAAGTTCAGACGTGGTAAAGAGCCGTGACTGTTCAAGAAGGACAAACGAGTCATTGAGGAGTTTTAGAGTCACAACTTTCATAATGTATGTCAAAAGGAGTCAGACTTCTATCAATTAGATTTAAAAACTCAGCAAAAAGAAAAGGCCTCTCACTGTCAACTGCGTTTATTTTGAGCAAACTTAACATGTGTAAATATCTGTATGAACATAACAAGATTCAACAACTGAGACATAAAACTGAACAAGTTCCAAAGACATGTGACTAACACCAGACGCCATCCCGTCTGGTTTGCACTTTTTAGGACAATCATTTGTTTTTCAACAGGACAATGACCCAACACACTCCAGGCTGTGTAAGGGCTATTTGACCAAGAAGCAGAGTGATGGAGTGCTGCATCAGATGACCTGGCCTCCAATCAACCGACCTCAACCCAATTGAGTTGGTTTGGGATGAGTTGGACCGCAGAGTGAAGGAATAGCAGCCAACAAGTGCTCAGCACATGTGGGAACTCTTCAAGAGTGTTGGAAAAGCATTCCAGGTGAAGCTGGCTGAGAGAATGCCAAGCGTGTGCAAGCTGTCATCAAGGGAAAGGGTGGCTACTTTTTAAAGAATATAAAATCCAAAATGTATTATATGTATATATTTGTTAAACTAAATGCCGGGCACTACATGTTTCCATATGGGTTATTTTATAGTTATATGTCTTGTGTGTGTGTGTGTATGTGTGTGTGTGTGTGTGTGTGTGTGTGTGTGTGTGTGTGTGTGTGTGTGTGTGTGTGTGTTTGTTTGTGCGTGCATGTGTGATGAGTGGGAGAAAGAGAGAGGCTCCTATGTCTAATTAGCATCCTTCTGAGGCTATGTCTCGTTAAAGCCAACAGCAGATGTTGACTGACTGAGAAAATAAAACAGACACTACTAGAGTGCAGGGAGGTAGAGAGGACACGTTTATTTATTTTGGGTGATAAAAACAGGGTTATAGTACAGGCCTGTGGGTACAGGTGCTGGAGTGCAGAGGAAGGAAGCGGGAAGGGAGGGCAGAAGGGGAGGGAGGGAGGGCACAGGAGGAGCGAGGGAGTGGGGAGCGAGGGCAGAAGGGAGGGAGGGAGGGACAGGGGGAGGGAGGGAGAGGGGAGGGAGGGCAGAAGCGGAGGGAGGGAATGGGGAGGGAGGGAGGGACAGGGGGAGGGAGGGCAGAAGGGGAGGAGGGAGGGACAGGGGAGGGAGGGAGTGGGGAGGAGGGCAGAAGGGGAGGGAGGGACAGGGGAGGGAGGGAGTGGGGAGGGAGGGCAGAAGGGGAGGGAGGGAAGGACAGGTGTGTAGGAGAAGTGAGTGAGCTAAATGTGTAAAGAGTGAGAGGAGAGTTAGAGAGAGGAGAGTTAGAGAGAGAGGAGAGTTGAGAGAAGAAAGTTGAGAGGAGAGTTGAGAGAGGAGAGTTGAGAGAGAGAAGAGAGAGAGAAGAGAGTTGAGAGAGAGGAGAGTTGAGAGAGAGAAGAGAGTTGAGAGACAGGAGAGTTGAGAGAGAGAAGAAAGTTGAGAGAGAGGAGAGTTGAGAGAGAGAAGAGAGTTGAGAGACAGGAGAGTTGAGAGAGAGAAGAAAGTTGAGAGAGAGGAGAGTTGAGAGAAGAGTGAGGTTTACTGTATGGTTAGTGTGGTGTGCAGTATGGGGCCTCAGCCAGACATGAGGCTCCCTGCATCGCCATGTCTACAAGGGGTCTGGGGAGAGGGAAAGTCACTGTCAACTTCTGAGAAGAAAATGTTTCGCCACCTGGGGTGAGAGTAAGGGGTCTGTGTGGTCAGTCTTTTTGTTTGCTAGTGAGGATGTGGATGTTGGGTGGCCAGACTGTATGTGTGAATGCATGTGTTTGCACTAAGTTAGCTGTTAAGTTTGACAGTAAGTCACTTTGCCAACACCTACTGTAGAAAAACACATTCATCATGTGTCCGTCTCATTAAGACTTAACCTTGGCCATAGCCTCTCGGACTCATCATCAGACAGAAACAGTGCTACAAGGCTATCTTGATCATTCAAATGTTCAGTCATGCAGTTAGATGATGGATGCCATCTTAGTTGAACAAGAGATTACTGTAGCATATACGTACACACACACAAACAACACACGCACACACACACACACACACACGCACACGGACACCCCTTCTCCACCAGAGTGATGTCATCTCTGTCTTGTCTGGTTACAGATTGTGCAGTCACCAGTGAAATTGAAATGCAGCCGTGGTTAATTAACAAACAGCCTATCACCCGTCCAGTTAGCATGCTGTCAATATTTACTTCTGTTTCCTGTTGCTAGGGAGGGCTAATATGTTGGTCCTAGAGAGAGTGAGGGAGTATGTTTGGCATGGAAGGCAGCTCAACCATTTTCTTCACTTGTTACACTTTTTATGCTCTTTCATATCCCCAGCTTGATGTCCAATTACATGATGACTTTGTGACCAATAACCAACATAGAGGAGACAGGAGACTGCATGACCTGGAGGGATGGAGGGAGGGACACAGTATATCACTATGCATAAAAATTACAGCTCAGAGTATTTATAGTTTGTGTCAAACCACATGAGCATTGGCCCTGAAAAACCACTCTTAGCATCGACAAGCCCTCCCGTTGAAAAGGTTAGCATTTAGCCTAAGGCTTTCCAATAAGGTCACGGATGGAGATGAAAATAAACACCCTGCATGTTTTCCTGTTTCTTTACACTCACATTCACCTCAAATGTCAGCGGCAATATTGATCAGGGAAGAAAATGCAACGTGAGTCACGGATGGAAGAGGAAATCATATTTCATAACCTGACGTCTGCATTTGTCAGTCAAAGGGTCAATCGTATTTGCGAGATGTAATCTTGTGTTGCAGTATTTGGAAGATGCGTTGGATAATGTGGTTATTAGAGGAAATTACGTCGCTAAGATAGCAGCCACCAGGCCAAGTCTTTGCACACTTTCTGTTCAGGTGGTCATAATAGCCGCCCCGTGAGCTAGAATGCAGAGCCGATACATGGGGTCAAAAAGTCAACGCCTAGCAACGAGTTCCTGCTCATTATAAAATAGCTCCTATGGCACCTAGCACCTTGTTAGTGGTTAACCATCTTAAAGTACAGACATTCTCTGTCTCACCATTGACTTCTCCCGAGTTTGTCTTATTTTTCTACCCGCCTTCCTTCCTAAGCAGGCAATCAATTCTCTCACTGCACTGATAACACAGTGCCATGTTTCTAGTTGGGTTCCATCTTTGAAATCTATCAAGGGTGGTTGCTACTAGAAACGAGAACAACAGAGAAAGGACTGAGTCATAATTTGGAGAAAGTTTTTACTAACCATTTACGTTCTGACGCAAAGGTCACAGTGGGCTGTTTAATCAATGTGTCTTTTCAGAAATTAAACTCACTGTTTCTGGTGGGTTACAGATCAGAAAGCTAAACCCAGTAAAGGTTTCCCAGCCATTTTGGTTTCATAAGCATAGAAATTTAGCAGGATGAAATCTCTTGAGAAAAGTTGGTTATTCTCAGACTGATCTAAAGTTGGGTATTCTGACTGATCTAAAGTTGGTTATTCTCAGACTGATCTAAAGTTGGTTATTTTCAGGCTAATCTAAAGTTGGTTATTTTCAGGCTAATCTAAAGTTGGGAATACTCAGGCTGATCTAAAGATGGGAATTCTCAGGCTGATCTAAAGTTGGTTATTCTCAGGTTGATCTAAAGTTGGGTATTCTGACTGATCTAAAGTTGGGTATTCTGACTGATCTAAAGTTGGGTATTCTGACTGATCTAAAGTTGGTTATTCTCAGACTGATCTAAAGTTGGTTATTCTCGGGCTGATCTAAAGTTGGGAATTCTCAGGCTGATCTAAAGTTGGTTATTCTCAGGCTGATCTAAAGTTGGTTATTCTCAGGCTGATCTAAAGTTGGTTATTCTCAGGCTGATCTAAAGTTGGTTATTCTCAGACTGATCTAAAGTTGGGAATACTCAGGCTGATCTAAAGATGGGAATTCTCAGGTTGATCTAAAGTTGGGAATTCTTAGGCTGATCTAAAGTTGGTTATTTTCAGGCTGATCTAAAGTTGGTTATTCTCAGGCGGATCTAAAGTTGGGAATACTCAGGCTGATCTAAAGTTGGGAATTCTCAGGTTGATCTAAAGTTGGGAATACTCAGGCTGATCTAAAGTTGGGAATTCTCAGGTTGATCTAATGTTGGGAATTCTCAGGTTGATCTAAAGTTGGGAATTCTCAGGTTGATCTAAAGTTGGGAATTCTCTGTCTTTTCTCCAGCTCATCCCTGCAGCCCCTTGCTGCTTTCAAATTAACATATTAAGTAAAGCAATTTACGTGGGTCGTTTTTTGGGCAACGATTCAATACAATTAAAACAACCCACGGAAACAATGTCCTATCAACAGTAGCTCATAATTAACTGTGCGATACCGTGATGTATGTATCTCTCAATGCAATTATGTTTTTTTTCCTTCCCATTTGAAGAGTGATTGTATGAAAGCAAATAGAGTCATTGCCACTTGTAGTGTGCGACTGCAGGCTTCAAGGTGGTCTGAGTTCTTGTTCTTTTGTGTTCGAGGCTCCATTGAAACGTCTTGCTGTATTTACTGAATATGCTGTATGTGTCACTTACAATGCATTGTTTAGGTATTGGACTAATCTTGAACCCTGTCTGCCTCATGTGGCAAGTCTCAGCCCCTGTTACTGGGTTACTCTGTCAAACATCCAGCCATGTAGCTAATGAACAAGTCTTACAGGCCCATTTCAGCCATCTTTTTTTTCTTGGGCTTGCGTGACATGTACTCTGTACCCTGTGTCAGGCCTTGAGATTGCACAGGCTTTCACTGTGATAATGGTCACCTGCCAGACTCCGACTGCAGAGGAGATGAGGAAAAGTGAGAAAAGGAGGTAGAGAAAGAGAGAGTGTGAGAGGCAGGCCGAACTCGAGTCACGATGCCATCAGCGGGCGGTTTCCGGCAACGGGCAATTAAAGCCCTTGTCTAAGTAAGTGCTGCCTGCTAATCATTTTCTATTTCTCGTCCCAGTGAGGGAGAGGACGACAAACGGAAAACACTGGAATAGGTTTAAAAGTGGAAGTGCTAACAGACACACATAGGGAAATTATATAATGTAGGGGTGTGTGTGTGGTGTGCGGGGTCGGAGGGTTCAGGAGCAATTGACTCACCTGGAGGATGTGTAATCTGTAAAAGGTCAGAGTAAAACCCCACACACACTACTGTCAAATTGCTGCTTGGACCCCATGCTCGACAGCTGCTACTTTGTGACGGAACTTCAATAGCATGATTTTTGTTGCAATGGCAGCAGCCAGTAAAGAACACTGATACGTCATAAGCTATACATTAGTCTGCTGTTTTGATCAAAATGTCTTGCTACTCTTTATGACTTCATGAAATACTTTTTTATCACAATAATATAGCAACTGCTTCTTGTCTGACCATTAAGTGGCTGTCAATCAGAATCATTTGCTTTTAAAATGCATATGCCACTAAACAGTCAAAAAAAAAAAGGTGAACTTTGGCCTGTTGTTTAAAGGTGGGGGTCCAATTGAGTTTAATCAATGGTTTTTTCTTGCTGAGTGGTACTTTAGAACCTTGTTCAGGGGTCTTCTTTCCCAAAGGGCAATGTCAAGTGTATAGACACTTAGTAGACACTTTATGTAACTGTCAACAGTGTACTGTAGTGTAGTGCTGTGTGGTGATGGACGATGTCCATTTCTTCAAGCTCCTGCAACACAGCTACGTTGATCATCTCAGTGTTTAACCATTACTGAAGTTATTGATATGATTCAATATTCAGTCATATTTTGTGAGATATTTTACAAGGGCGACGTTTGACTGTGGAATAAAATTCAAATCAATCTATGTTGCTAGAATATGTAGATAGGTTCACATGCAGTTTAATTGATTGGATCTGCAAACAACACTGTTAAATCATTTATAACTTAAACATTTAATGAATAGTACCGTGCTGAATCCATCTAGCCATAGTTATATATCTACTGTATAAGGACGTTTTAGTGCCGATTTTTGCTCAAAGATACCTCACTATACTCTAACAAGGGCTAAAATGGGTGTCGTTCTGGATACCTGTATACAATCACACCATACAATCCATGTAGAGATTGCATAAACTATTATCCTTGAAAACCCCTTTTTCTAACAATGCTAGAATATATACAATTAGCCCCATCCCCGCAGGAGGCCTTTTGCCTTTTGGTAGGCCGTCATTGTAAATAAGAATTTGTTAAATAGTTATATATATATATATATATATAGTTTTTATAATCTTAATGCATTGTTGGTACAGTATGTGAGGATTAAGTGGTAGCAAAGTGCTAGAACAGTCTTACATTGGAGCACAAATAACCCTCATTCCCTTGACCCTATTCAGTACCTATGATGCATTAATTCCATTATTAACTCAAAGGCAGTCTAACAAGATAATTCAAAACTAGTGGTACCGACCAACCACAATCTACAATCCTTCACAGAAGATAACCCATTAATATAACCCATAACCCATTAATATAACCCATAACCCATTTCAATATGGATGGTCCATCCATCGATGGCGTCACTTGAAACAAAAGAAACCGTTGTGTTTTGTGTTCCTTGTCGTATTCACCTCGAGGCGAAGTGGCGCTGGCGGTCAGGGTAGAATCAATGGAACTGGTGGCTGTACAAAGACTGGCATGCTTGGCAGAAAATGAGCTCGGCAGACGGCAATGTACAACCTTCATTATGGGAGCGCAATCAGAGTCTACAGATCAATATCCAGTTATCACCAGCTCTAGTACTAGAAGACCAAGGTGGTCTACAGGGAGGCCCATTGTATGGTGGGTCTTTTGTCGATGGAGAACCTTTGTCGATGGAGAACCAATGCCGTCACATCAGAGATCCGCTAGCTAATCAGTGAATTACTCACGTTAGCAAGTGTTGCTGCAGGCTAGGTCAGTTTGGGCAGGAATCGATAGCTCCTTTACGCCTTAGTAATTACGCCCTTCCTTATTCAGCTGTTCTTTCGTCCTTATTAAGGTCAGGGTTGAGTTTTGGGTTTGCTCTGGAATGGATTAGCTTTCGTTGATCCATTGCTTTGTGTACAGACTGATAGTAACGGACCCAAAAGTCTCCCAGCATGGGAACTCGGGCTGTCTGCACTGCTGTGTCTGACTACAGTTGAATTCTGATCAACTTGGAGACTTGTTACTGCTGTTGGTTTTGGCTTGTTGCTAACTAAACCAAAGAGTGCAGAAATCTGAGCATTTAAAAAAAAACAAAAAAAAACAGGGAAGGCCCCAGTTTGCAACTCTTCTATAGAAAGGGAAGGGGTTGCTTGGGTACACCAGAGAGTAAGTTATCGGCTCGTAAGAGATTGCAATACCACATTGATGATTTTTTTTAATGACAGCTGACAGTTGAGATTTATGAGGGAGAGAAACATCTAGAAGGAGCACAACAAGGAGGCTGAACAACTTGTATCAATCATGTCTTCTCATTTCCCTTCCTCCCCACTGACAACAACCTGAGCATCTGTTCTGTCTCCCTCCCTCTCTCCTCTTCCCTCCCTCTGGCCCTTTTTCCATTGGTCTGATTCCACTTCATCCCCACACGTTTCAAATCAGATGAGAGAAAGATGTTTTTTTTGTCGCTGCTTGAGTGCTGAGCAAACACACACACACACACACACACACACACACACACACACGTGCAAACTGACACACGCCTAGCAGAGGATGCTAACCATACATCATGTCCCATAGGCTATTGTGATTCATGTGCTTCAAAGCATTAATATACAAAGCTCAATCCCACTGTTGCCATTGCAATGCATTCTCCGTGTGTTGGAGTGTTAGGGGTAGCCTGGATTACTGTATACAGGGACATTAATGGACAGTGACTGTGTATAGATGGACTGGCAATGAGGTCATGTGTTATGAAGTGTGGATAAACATGGTGTGATTCCCCCTGTGTCCCTATTGGCCCCTCAGGGACACCCTAGACAGGCGAGTGTAAAAGTAGCCAATGAAAGAGCAGCGTGGAGAGCAGAGGAGAGCCTGATTCCTGCGGCAATGTTTTCTTCCAGCAGGGCAGCCTAAATCATTGTGTGTGTGTGTACTGAAATAAACACAAAGAACAGACACACACACTCACGGACACACACACACACACACACACACACACACAGCTTAAAAGTACCAATGGGTCATTTTTGACACCAAAATGGTATTATATTTTACCTTTTTGTAAGTTTTTCATGTTTTGAACAAATATGTTGATACATTTCATCCATAGCCACTTGTTATAAAAACAATTATGCTATTCATTCAAAGTGTTGCTGAGAAATTGGTGATGGAGCTAATCTGACATACCGGTATGACCTAACATGGCCACTGATATAGGCCATATGGGCGCTGGTGCCATCAGACATTTAGCTCTTCATTTGGAATGCTATGGCCTATCAACTTAGTTCCAATTGCATCTGAAAGAAGAGACTCTCAACTTTGTATGGAGACACTGACTGAAATCTAAATCTGTATTTATTTTGCAGTTATAGTGGGTGCCACGCCCGCAGGGAACACATCTGGGATGGCTCCATATCTATATTTGGAGGGTAAATACATCTACCTCTGTGCCAAATTTGGTGCATTTGTCACAAGTTCACTATTGAGTCCACATTTTCAGCATATTCACCTACTTATCAAGAGTACATCTCTGGTCATCCCTACTGCCTATGATTTGGCGGACTCACTAAACACAAATGCTTTGTTTGTAAATGATACCTGAGTGTTGGAGTGTGCCTCTGGCTATCCATAAATTCTAAAAACATTGTACCGTTTGGTTTGCTTTAATATAATGAATTTTTACTTTTACTAATTTAGCAGTTACATTTACTTGATACTTAAGTATATTTAAAACCAAATACATTTAGACTTTTCCTCATGTCGTATTTTACTGGGTAACTTTCACAAGTAATTTTCTGTTATTTTGTTGTTTGAACCTTTCTTTAACTAGGCATGTCAGTTAATTACAAATTCTTACTGTCACACCCTTTATTTATTTATTTATTTTACCTTTATTTAACCAGGTAGGCTAGTTGAGAACAAGTTCTCATTTACAATTGCGACCTGGCCAAGATAAAGCAAAGCAGTTCGACAGATACAACGACACAGAGTTACACATGGAGTAAAACAAACATACAATCAATAATACAGTATAAACAAGTCTATATACAATGTGAGCAAATGAGATGAGATAAGGAGGTAAAGGCAAAAAGGGCCATGGTGGCAAAGTAAATACAGTATAGCAAGTAAAACACTGGAATGGTAGTTTTGCAATGGAAGAATGCAAAGTAGAAATAAAAATAATGGGGTGCAAAGGAGCAAAATAAATTAATTAATTAAATACAGTTGGGAAAGAGGTAGTTGTTTGGGCTAAATGATAGGTGGGCTATGTACAGGTGCAGTAATCTGTGAGCTGCTCTGACAGTTGGTGCTTAAAGCTAGTGAGGGAGATAAGTGTTTCCAGTTTCAGAGATTTTTGTAGTTCGTTCCAGTCATTGGCAGCAGAGAACTGGAAGGAGAGGCGGCCAAAGAAATAATTGGTTTTGGGGGTGACTAGAGAGATATACCTGCTGGAGCGTGTGCTGGGGTGGGAGATGCTATGGTGACCAGCGAGCTGAGATATAGGGGGACTTTACCTAGCAGGGTCTTGTAGATGACTTCTTCACAACAGTATCTCGGACCTGCCTGGTGTGTTCCTTGTTCTTCATGATGCTCTCTGCGCTTTTAACGGAACTCTGAGACTATCACAGTGCAGGTGCATTTATACGGAGACTTGATTACACACAGTGGATTGTATTTATCATCATTAGTCATTTAGGGTCAACATTGGATCATTCAGAGATCCTCACTGAACTTCTGGAGAGAGTTTGCTGCACTGAAAGTAAAGGGGCTGGAATAATTTTGCACGCCCAATTTTTCAGTTTTTGATTTGTTAAAAGTTTGAAATATTCAATAAATGTCGTTCCACTTCATGATTGTGTCCGACTTGTTGTTGATTCTTCACAAAAAAATACAGTTTTATATCTTTATGTTTGAAGCCTGAAATGTGGCAAAAGGTTGCAAAGTTCAAGGGGGCCGAATACTTTCGCAAGGCACTGTATACAGTACCTGTCAAATGTTTGGACACACCTACTCATTGAAATGTTTGAATGTATTTTTACTCTTTTCTACATTGTAGGAATCATATGGAATCAGCTAGTAACCACACAAAGTGCCTTAGACCGCTGCGGCACTCGGGAGCCAAAATCTGTCAACAAGGCAAAGGGTGGCTACTTTGAAGAATCTCAAATATAAATATAATAATGGTGTGTTTAACACTTTTTGGTTACTACATGATTCCATATGTGTTATTTCGTGTTTCGATGTTCACAATTATTCTACAATGAGTAGGTGTGTCCAAACTTTTGACTGGTACTGCACATTTTGGTAATTTCTGTAACCATTATTGAGAATGTCATTGACGTTAAAGTGGTCTGTTGGTTGAGTGCATTTTGTTCATGATTTCCTGCCAGTTCTGAAGCTACTGAAAAGGCTCACATAAGTGCAATATACAGATGGGAGCATTACTGTTTCTTACAGAAATCTCTGTCATTGTTATTGGAAATGAAACATGTTAATGACATTGTGTTTCCTTCTCGTGAAGTCGGACGAGCTACAGTGAAAGAGCTAGGACGGACATCATTGATCCATTTAGAGGTATTTGTTCCACTTGCGTTTTGACAAACTGTATTCATTTAATGATGTTTCAATCTGACAATAATTTTGTATTATTTTTTTCCTCAATGTAATAGTATTTGAATAACAGATCACTGAACTAAATCTGTAATAATAATTTCATGTTTCCATTTGGTGTTACCACTGTCCAAAACTGAATTAAGTAATGTAAGTCCAGCCAGCTCTTCAACCCCTCCCAAAACAGCCCAAGTTAGGTGAATATATATTGCAATCGCCCAAAAAGGGTATGTTATGGTTCATTATGCATTGGCTAATGTGCCACCCAAGTTGTGTGATGGAGGCGGCCATTGGTTTCTTCTTATTAAATCGTCCCCCCTCTCTCCCAGTCTTAACTCAATCCAAGTTAATATGCTACACTGCATTTGTATTACTGTAATGAACAATCTTAGACTAATGTTAAATCCTGGTGATTTTCTGTACTGATCTTATTTAATCTTGTGATACTTGGGCTATCTATTCCTGTCATTGCTCTTATGTCAGTTCTGTCCGTTCTTTATATCATACTAGCTAATTGGTTTACATGCAGGGTGTAACCGCAGCACTGCTTAATTGACATGTGGCATTTGTCCTCAGGTTTACATTGAATAAGACTACAGATCCATGAGATGATCCTGACATACAGTGCCTTGCAAAAGTATTCATCCCCTGGGCATTTTTCCCTTTTTGTTGCATTACAACCTGTAATTTAAATGGATTATTATTTGGATTTCATGTAATGGACATACACAAAAAGTCCAAATTGGTGATGTGAAATAAAAAAAATAACTTGGAAAATTGGTGCGTGCATATGTGTTCAACCCTTTGCTATGAAGCCTCTAAATAAGATCTGGTGCAACCAATTACCTTCAGAAGTCACATTAGTTCAATAAAGTCCACCTGTGTGCAATCTAAGTGTCACATGATCTGTCACATGATCTCAGTATATATACACCTGTTCTGAAAGGCCCCAGTGTCTGCAACACCACTAAGCAAGGGACACCACCAAATAAGCGACACCATGAAGACCAAGTAGCTCTCCAAACAGGTCAGGGACAAAGTTGTGAGAAGTACAGATCAGGGTTGGGTTATAAAAATAAACAACAGCAACTTTGAACATCCCATGGAGCACCATTAAATCCATTATTTAAAAATGGAAAGGATATGGCACCACAATAAACCTGCCAAAAACTCACGGACCAGGCAAGAAGGGCATTAATCCGAGAGTCAACAAAGAGACCAAAGATAACCCTGAATGAGCTGCAAGCTCCACAGTGGAGATTGAGTATCTGTCCATAGGACCACTTTAAGCCGCACACTCCAAAGAGCTGGGCTTTATGGAAGAGTGGCCAGAAAAAAGCCATTGCTAAAAGAAAGAAATAGGTAAAACACATTTGTGTTCGCTAAAAGGTATGTGGGAAACTACCAAACAAATGGAAGTAGGTACTCTGGTCAGATGAGACTAAAATTGAGCTTTTGGCCATCAAGGAAAATGCTATGTCTGGCACATACACAACACCTCTCATTATCCCGAGAATACCATCCCCACCTTGTGAGTGGGAGGGGACTGGGAAAGGATGAGGTCAAACATATTGCCTGCCTTGTGAGTGGGAGGGGACTGGGAAAGGATGAGGTCAAGCATATTGCCTGCCTTGTGAGTGGGAGGGGACTGGGAAAGGATGCGGTCAAGCGTATTGCCTTGTGAGTTGGAGGGGATTGGGAAAAGGATGAGGTCAAAAGAGGCAAGGAGGAAAAAGAGAGAGGAGTGGGAAAGAAAGGAATCAAAGGCAGATAACAAGAATGTAAAGCTTGAGTGATCAAGTGAAAGTGATGGAATGGAATTTGTGAGGAAATGGACAGGTGAGAGAGGGAAAAGAGAAAATCTCCAGTTAGGAGAAATGAGTGCACTCGTGCCACCACCATGACGACCAGATGCTCTTGGACTATGAGAGAAAACGAAGTCAGATGAAGAGAGAACACCTGGAGTAGTAGTGTTCTCTGGGGGATCATGCTTCCGTCAGGGCCAAAACATCAAGGGCAGTGACATAGGATGAAGGGCAGCAAAGGCTGAGATCAACTCTGCGTTCTGATCGCACATCGGCAGTTCAAACTCTGCCAGAGACTGCCCAGTTAACACTAAATTAGGAAGGGTTTCCCACCCAGGGTGGGAGCATCTATAAAGCTTACAGGGAGAGGAGCAAACAGGTATAGAAAACTTTAAGGGAGCAGTGTGTCAAGAAGCAGTGCGGCTTGGCAGGGTCGTGTTTCGGAGGACGCATGGCTCTCGACCTTCGCCTCTCCCGAGTCTGTAGGTGAGTTGCAGCGATGAGACAAGATCATAACTACCTATTAGATATCATGAAACTGAGGAGAAATAACTCGTTATGATACTGGTGTGGAGCCTTCCTCTCTTTGCTTCCTCGAGTAACTCTGCAGAACAATTCGGCACAACCGTTTTTGTTTCGGCAACAGTTTTAGTTTTGCAGACGAGACCGCCACTGACATGACCGCCGCTTAAAGCTGCCAATGAGAAGACAGGGGAGACTGAAGTATTAACGATAATTGCTCATTTCCTAGAGGTGAAGGACACACATACACTAGAGCTGATTGTTGATATGCAATACTGTATCTACAGTGGCTTGTGAAAGTACACACCCCCTTTGGCATTTTTCCTATTTTGTTGCTTAAAATAGATTTTTGGGGGGGGTTTGTATCATTTTATTTACACAACATGCCTACCACTTTGTGAAACAAACAAGAAATAAGACCAAAAAAAAACAGAAAACATGAGTGTGCATAACTATTCACCCCCCCAACGTCAATACTTTGTAGAGCCACTTTTTGCAGGAATTACAGCTGCAAGACTCTTGGGGTATGTCTGTATAAGCTTGGCATATCTAGCCACAGGGATTTTTGCTCATTCTTCAAGGCAAAACTGATCCAGCTCCTTCAAGTTGGATGGGTTCCGCTGATGCATAAAGTCATACCACAGATTCTCAATTAGATTGAGGTCTGGGCTTGACTAGGCCATTCCAACACATTTAAATGTTTCCCCTTAAACCACTTGAGTGTTGCTTTAGCAGTATGCTTAGGGTCATTGTCCTGCTGGAAGGTGAACCTCCGTCCCAGTCTCAAATCTCTGGAAGACCGAAACAGGTTTCCCTCAATAATTTCCCTGTATTTAGCACCATCCATCATTCCTTAAATTCTGACCAGTTCCCAGTCCCTGGCGAAGAAAAACAGTGAAGCATGGTAGTGGCAGGGTAGCCTAGTGGTTAGAGTGGTGGACTAGTAACCGGAAGGTTGCAAGTTCATACCCCCGAGCTGACAAGGTACAAATCTGTCGTTCTGCCTCTGAACAGGCAGTTAACCCACTGTTCCTAGGCCGTCATTGAAAATAAGAATTTGTTCTTAACTGACTTGCCTAGTTAAATAAAGTTTTTTTTTTTTTTTAAAGGCAGGCAATATGCTTGACCTCATCCTTTCCCAGTCCCCTCCAACTCACAAGGCATGCAATACGCTTGACCTCATCCTTTCCCAGTCCCTTCCAACTCACAGACAGGCAATACGCTTGACCTCATCCTTTCCCAGTCCCCTCAAACTCACAAGGCAGGCAATACGCTTGACGTCATCTTTACTAGAGACTGTTCTCCTACTAATCTCACTGCAAACCCCCCAGGTCTCTGATCACTTACTTTTTTCCCTTTTCTGTCTCCCTTTCCTCCAACCCTAAGCACAATCTCTCCCAGTACTCTCCTTTTAATCCTATCATCCCTCCCTTCTGCTAAATCTTCCCGATTCTACCTCTTCCACCCTACTCTTCTCCCTTTTCACATCCTATGACTCACACTGTCCCCTTTCCTCCCGGCCGGCTCGGCCTTCCCCTCTTGCTCAGTAGGTGAGCGACTTATTGCCAGCTTACTGAACAGGTCTGAGTGAAAAAGGAGGACAACTAAACTTATGGACCTAACATCCTTTCACTCCTTCCTCTCTACCTTATCTTCCTCTGTATCTGCTGCTAAAGCCATTTCAAGCTTCTGCTTCTAACCCTAGGAAACTCTTTTCCACCTTCTCCTCCAACCCTCCTCCTCTCTCCCTCCTCTCTGCGGATAACTTTGTCAACCACTTTGAAAAGAATGTTGACGATATCCACTCCTCATTCAATCAGCCTATTGAGTCCACTGGTCTCACTCACACAGAACTACCTTTCGCCTTGACCTCTTCCCCCCCCCCCCCCTCTCTCCAGATGCGACTAGTGAGGTCTGGCTGCCCGACAAACTACCCATTCGACCTCATCCAGTCCTCCCTTCTACAGACCATCTTTGGAGACCTTCTTGCATTCCTCACTTCCCTTATCAACTCATCACTGACCATTGGCTGCATCCGCTCTGACTTCAAAACGGCCTAAGTCCTAGATCTATCCACTGCCTTAGACACCGTGAACCATCAGATCCTCCTCTCCACCCTCTCAGGGCTGGGCGTCTCAGGTTCTGCACACTCTTGGATTGCATCCTACCTGGCAGACCTCTCCTACCAGGTGACATGGAGAGGATCTGTGTCTGCACCACATACTCTAACTACTGGTGTCCCCCAGGGCTCAGTTCTAGGCCCTCTCCTCTTCTCTCTATACGCCAAATCACTCACAATATCCTCAGATGGTCTCTCCTATCATCGCTATGTGGATGACACTCAACTACTTGTCTCAATACCCCTTCTGACACCCAGGTGGCGACACATATGTCTGCATGCCTGGAAGACATCTAAGCTAGGATGTCGGCCCATCGAGCTCAACCTAGACAAGACAGAGCTGCTCTTCCTCCCGGGGAAGGCCTGCCTGCTCAAAGACCTCTCCATCACGGTTGAGAACTCCACAGTATCACCCTTCAAGACTGCAAAGAACTTGAGAGAGAGAGAGAGACTGGTCAATGCCATTGATTCAACATGGGTTGGAATTACATTCCTCTCTGATAACCATCACTTTACTGTGTAGCTCAGAGAGAGGGGTCTTAGCTAAGACATGGAACGCTTCCTTAGGGCATATGGTTACAAATCAAATATCACCTGTACAGTCCTTCACATAATATAGAGATTTTGCGAATGTAGGTATCAGAAGTTAGGTTAAGAGCTTGAGACATTGCGGAAGTTGGAAAGTGCCCTAGTAGTCATGTAGAAGCTGGGAAAGTGCCCTAGTCGTCATGTAGAAGCTGGGAAAGTGCCCTAGTAGTCATGTAGAAGTTGGGAAAGTGCCCTAGTAGGCATGTAGAAGCTGGGAAAGTGGAGAGAGAAAGGCAGTTAGTAGACAGACAGTTTTCCAATGCCAGTGAACCGACTATGTCAGTATATCAGGCTATATCCAGGCTATACCCAAGCTATTCCCAGCACATCAGGCTTTCAGTCTTGGTTGAGGAGAGCCCAATGCCTGTAGTTGGACATCAAGGCAGAGAAGAGGCAGGTTTAGGAGGAGAGGAGAGAAGATTGGGCTCTGGATTGGAGGAGCACCTGATTGGTATGCTGTCGTCAGGCGGTGTGGAGAGGGAGAAGGCTAGGAGGGTTATTGGGAGGGGGGTTTACTATGAGAATAAATTGGTTTTGGGTGTGGAGGGAGGGAAGGGAGAGAGGGAGGGAGGGGAGAGAGGTAGAGAGAGAGACTGACAGAGTGGGAGAGAGAGAAATTCTTGATATTCGTTTTATGTTGGAAAGCGAGTGGCGGAGCTGAAGTGGTCTCCACCGTCCTTGTGGGGAGGAATGTGGGGAAGTGGGGCTTTCCAGGACCCTCTGTAGAGAACGAGGAAGGATCACTGGTTTATTACAGTATACAGATCTAAGAGAGGGATGGGGAGAGGGCTTACCAACGGATCCTAACAGGGAAGTCTAGGAGACAGAGGAGGGAAAGAGGGATGTAGAGAAGTAGAGAGAGAAGGAGGGTGGTAGGGAGGGAGGGAGGGAGGGAGGGAGGGAGGGGAAGAATGATGGAGGGAAGTAGAGAGAGAAGGAGGGTGGTAGGGAGGGAGGGAAAGAGGGATGGAGGGAGGGAGGGGAACAGGGGAAAATGGAGAGAGTGCTATCTACAATCTACTGAGACTGGTCAAATAAGTGTTTTAATAACATGGTTCACGTAAATGTTCTTGATGTCTATACACTGTATGTTTATTTACCCACTATAGGCAATAGGTTTACACTGTATGTTTATTTACCCACTATAGGCAATAGGTTTACACTGTATGTTTATTTACCCACTATAGGCAATAGGTTTACACTGTATGTTTATTACCCACTATAGGCAATAGGTTTACACTGTATGTTTATTTACCCACTATAGGCAATAGGTTTACACTGTATGTTTATTACTCACTATAGGCAATAGGTTTACACTGTATGTTTATTACATTTACATTTACATTTACCCACTATAGGCAATAGGTTTACACTGTATGTTTATTTACCCACTATAGGCAATAGGTTTACACTGTATGTTTATTACCCACTATAGGCAATAGGTCTACACTGTATGTTTATTTACCCACTATAGGCAATAGGTTTACACTGTATGTTTATTTACCCACTAAAGGCAATAGGTTTACACTGTATGTTTATTTACCCGCTAAAGGCAATAGGTTTCTGAAGATGTCTTGTGGGATGTGGCGTTGTAATGCATCATGCCAGGGTCAGAGATAGCATCACCCCCCTGTCATCATCAGAGCACCGCCATGCGACACTAAAACATGTCCCTCGTCCTTTCCTGTCAGTCTGAGTGCTCAGGCAGTGTCTTATTTTTAGTTCTCCCCTTTGTCAGCCACCTGCCCCATCCCTCCAAAAAGAAAGTTATTGTCTTCTGCAAGCTGCCTCCTTCCATTTCATTAGCTCAATCTCTATCATCTGACACCACGGCTCATAGAAAGCAATCACAAGTAGTGATGTGCAATTCGCTAACGATTCATTCTTTTTCAACAACTCTTTTTACTGACTCGAGAGTCATGATTTTTTTTTTTTCCAGAGAAACTCATTCATTTTAGTCGTTCACTTGACCTGCTGACGGGCATTGAATTCTACAGCAGGATTTAATACCCATCCCTCCGGCTCAGTGGCTCCAGAGACGTACTCTGACCAGCATCTGTTCATCATGTGAGCGAGGGAAAATAGATCATGCTGCAGGCATCATGTTAAGAACTGATAATTGATCGCATGGTGCAAGAATGAATGCTGTTAATTGATTATTGAATGTTACTCGATGGACACATCTTAGAACCAAAGCATAGGCAGCCAGCCTCTCTCTGCTCAAAACTCGAACTCGAGAACGAATCGATTGGGCTGCTGTAGTTTGTGAACGATATTGTGCTTAATCTCCCTCGCGGCAGTCAAGCAGTGTCATTCCGCCAAGTAATTCACAATCTAGTCTGGTTGTGTCCGCAACTTGACCTCAAAGGTAACAGTTAACAATCTTATTTCTATGCCTAGCAATCACAGATGTAAAAAAACAAATAGGCACACATTTGTAAGTCTCCGTCACAAATGACAGCTCCAATAATAAGCCCTCTATGGTGAACGAGAGGTTTGTAGAATCATGATTCTTTTGAGTTTTTAATTCATTGTTTGCCAGTAGGGGGTCATCTGTGCATTGGACGTTACTGAATCAAAGGAACGAAATGAGTCGAAAGATTCGTTCTTTTGACTGAATGACTTGAAAATATCAGTGAGAAGAGCCAAACTTCCCACCACTAATGGTGCTGCTTGTTGCTTACTGTTAACAACCCAACTAGTTGTTTTTCTGTTTGTTTTTTTCTTATAATTTCACATAATTGAAAATGGCTACTGCGGTCCATTTACCACGCTTTTGTTCTTACTACATCAGCGGAACAGAGACCGTGAGGAGTCTGTTTACCAGAGATTGTCTCTCTCTCTCTTTCTTTCTCTCTCTCTATTCTTTCTCTCTCTCTATTCTTTCTCTCGCTCTTTCTATCTCTTTCTCTCTCTCGCTGCCTCTCTCTTTATTCTCTATCACTCTCTATTCGTTCTCTCTCGCTGCCTCTCTCTTTCTATCTCTATTCTTTCTCTCTCTCTCTCGTTTTCTTGTTTCCTCCACGCCATGATGCCTTTCCGCCTCGTCTGAGATTACTCTAAATTCCAATTTAAAAATAAAACATAGTTCTCTTCATTAAATGGAGAATTCATTGTCTACCTCAGTTATGGGAGATTGTGTGTGTCCGTACATGCGTGTTCACAATACTGTATGTGCAGGCGTTTCTATATTTTTATGACTGCCATTTGAAAAGAAAAGCCTGTATGAGTTAATGTTAAATCAGACATGTTAAATACATAGTCAAATCACTGTGATTGATGTGCTTGAAAAGTCATTATTTTAACACATAACAGAAATGACAGCAATCCTACATCAATGGATACCTAGTCCATGTCCTCTCTAATTAAGCAATAAGCCCCGAGGAGGTGTGGTATATGGCCAATATACCACGGCTAAGGGCTGTTCTGAACACAAAGCAACACGGATTGCCTGGACACAGCCCTTAGCCGTGATATATTGGACATAAACCACACCTCCTCATGCCTTATTGCTTAATTATAACATAAGGAAGTGAAACGAGGTGTCTTATTGCTATTATGAACTGGTTACCAACGTAATTAGAGCAGTAAAAATAACTGTTTTGTCATACCCGTGGTATACGGTCTGATATGCCACAGATGTCAGCCAATCAGCATTCAGAGCTCAAACCACCCAGTTTATAAGTCTGAATAACCTGAAGGCTGCATCCCACCACTCTCACCACTACTCTCACCACTACTCCCACCACCACTCTCACCACTACTCTCACCACCACTCTCACCACCACTCTCACCACTACTCTCACCACTACTCTCACCACTACTCTCACCACCACTCTCACCACCACTCTCACCACCAGTCTCACCACCACCTCACCACCACTCTCACCACTACCTCACCACTACTCTCACCACCAGTCCTCACCACTACTCTCACCACCACTCTCACCACTACCTCACCACCACTCTCACCACCACTCTCACCACCACTCCACCACTACTCTCACCACCAGTCTCACCACCAGTCTCACCACCAGTCTCACCACTACCTCACCACCACTCTCACCACTACTCCTCACCACCACTCTCACCACCACTCTCACCACCAGTCTCACCACCACTCTCACCACTACTCACCACTACTCCTCACCACCACTCTCACCACTACTCTCACCACCAGTCTCACCACCACTCTCACCACCACTCTCACCACTACTCCCACCACCACCTCTCCACCAGTCTCACCACCAGTCTCACCACCAGTCTCACCACTACTCTCACCACCACTCTCACCACCAGTCTCACCACCACTCTCACCACTACTCTCACCACTACTCCCACCACCACTCTCACCACCAGTCTCACCACCAGTCTCACCACTACTCTCACCACTACTCCCACCACCACTCTCACCACCAGTCTCACCACCAGTCTCACCACCACTCTCACCACTACTCTCACTACTACTCTCACCACCACTCTCACCACTACTCTCACCACTACTCTCACTACTACTCTCACCACCACTCTCACCACCACTCTCACTACTACTCTCACCACCACTCTCACCACTACTCTCACCACTACTCTCACTACTACTCTCACCACTACTCTCACCACTACTCTCACCACCACTCTCACCACTACTCTCACCACCACTCTCACTACTACTCTCACCACTACTCTCACCACTACTCTCACCACCACTCTCACCACTACTCACCACCACTCTCACCACCACTCTCACCACTACTCTCACCACCAGTCTCACCACTACTCTCACCACCACTCTCACCACCACTCTCACCACTACCTCACCACCACTCTCACCACCAGTCCCACCACTACTCTCACCACTACTCTCACCACCACTCTCACCACTACCTCACCACCACTCACCACCACTCTCACCACCAGTCTCACCACCAGTCTCACCACTACTCACTCACTACTCTCACCACCACTCTCACCACCAGTCTCACCACTCACCTCACCACCACTCTCACCACCAGTCTCACCACTACCTCACTACTACTCTCACCACCACTCACCACCAGTCTCACCACTACTCTCACCACTACTCTCACCACTACTCTCACCACCACCTCACCACCAGTCTCACCACTACTCTCACCACCACCTCACCACCAGTCTCACCACTACTCTCACCACTACTACTCACCACCACTCACCACCACTCTCACTACTACTCTCACAGCCACTCTCACCACCACTCTCACCACCACTCTCACCACTACTCTCACCACTACTCTCACCACCAGTCTCACCACCACTCTCCACCACTACTCTCACCACCACTCTCACCACTACTACTCACCACTACTCTCACCACCAGTCTCACCACCACCTCACCACTACTCTCACCACCACCTCACCACTACCTCACCACCACTCACGCCACCAGTCTCACCACCAGTCTCACCACTACTCTCGCCACCAGTCTCACCACTACTCTCACTACTACTCTCACCACCACTCTCACCACCAGTCTCACCACTACTCTCACCACTACCACTCACCACCACTCACCACTACCTCACCACCACTCTCACCACCACTCTCACCACCAGTCTCACCACTACTCTCACCACCAGTCTCACCACTACCTCACCACCAGTCCACCACCAGTCTCACCACCAGTCTCACCACTACCACTCACCACCACTCTCACCACCTACTCACCACCACTCTCACCACCACTCTCACCACCACTCTCACCACTACCTCACCACCAGTCCACCACCAGTCTCACCACCAGTCTCACCACTACTCCACCACCACTCACCACTCACTCACCACCACTCCACCACCACTCACCACCATCTCACCACCACTCACCACTACTCTCACCACTACTCTCACCACTACTCTCACCACCATCTCACCACCACTCTCACCACTACTCTCACCACTACTCCCACCACCACTCTCTCCACCAGTCTCACCACCAGTCTCACCACCAGCTCTCACCACTACTCTCACCACCACTCTCACCACCAGTCTCACCACCACCTCACCACTACTCTCACCACTACTCCCACCACCACTCTCACCACCAGTCTCACCACCAGTCTCACCACTACCTCACCACTACTCCCACCACCACTCACCACCAGTCTCACCACCAGTCTCACCACCACTCTCACCACTACTCACCACTACTCTCACCACCACTCTCACCACCACTCTCACCACTACTCACTACTACTCTCACCACCACCTCACTCACTCACCACTCTCACCACCACTCTCACTACCACCACTACTCACCACTACTCTCACCACTACTACTCACCACCACTCACCACTACTCTCACCACCACTCTCACCACTACCTCACCACCACTCACCACTACTACTCACCACCACTCTCACCACTACTCTCACCACCACTCTCACCACCACTCTCACCACTATCTCACCACCAGTCTCACCACTACTCTCACCACTACTCTCACCACCACTCTCACCACCACTCTCACCACTACCTCTCACCACCACCTCACCACCAGTCTCACCACTACCTCACCACTACTCTCACCACCACTCTCACCACTACTCTCACCACCACTCTCACCACCACTCTCACCACCAGTCTCACCACCAGTCTCACCACTACTCTCACTACTACTCTCACCACCACTCTCACCACCAGTCTCACCACTACTCTCACCACCACTCTCACCACCAGTCTCACCACTACTCTCACTACTACTCTCACCACCACTCTCACCACCAGTCTCACCACTACCTCACTACTACCTCACCACTACCTCACCACCACTCTCACCACCAGTCTCACCACTACTCTCACCACCACTCTCACCACCAGTCTCACCACTACTCTCACCACTACTCTCACCACCACCTCACCACCACTCTCACTACTTCTCTCACAGCCACTCTCACCACTACTCTCACCACCACTCTCACCACCACTCTCACCACCAGTCTCACCACCACTCTCACCACTACTCTCACCACTACTCTCACCACTACTCTCACCACCAGTCTCACCACCACTCTCACCACTACTCTCACCACCACTCCCACCACCACTCTCACCACCAGTCTCACCACCAGTCTCACCACCAGTCTCACCACTCACTCTCACCACCACTCTCACCACCAGTCTCACCACCACTCTCACCACTACTCTCACCACTACTCCCACCACTACTCTCACCACCAGTCTCACCACTACTCTCACCACTACTCTCACCACCACTCTCACCACCACTCTCACCACTACTCTCACCACCACCTCACCACCAGTCTCACCACTACCTCACCACTACTCTCACCACCACTCTCACCACTACTCTCACCACCACTCTCACCACCACTCTCACCACCAGTCTCACCACCAGTCTCACCACTACTCTCACTACTACTCTCACCACCACTCTCACCACCAGTCTCACCACTACTCTCACCACCAGTCTCACCACTACTCTCACCACTACTCTCACCACCACTCTCACCACTACTCTCACCACCACTCTCACCACCACTCTCACCACCAGTCTCACCACTCACTCTCACCACCAGTCTCACCACTACTCCACCACCAGTCCCACCACCAGTCTCACCACCAGTCTCACCACTACTCTCACCACTACTCTCACCACCACTCTCACCACCACTCTCACTACTTCTCTCACAGCCACTCTCACCACCACTCTCACCACCACTCTCACCACTACCACCACCACTCTCACCAC
>NW_027037987.1:7500-24486 GCF_034236695.1 Oncorhynchus nerka | reverse complement strand
TTAACAAACGTGAGTAAATGATGTGATGCGGAAAGCATTTCTCCATACATTTCTCTTAAAAAAATGTATGTTCCTGTTTGTTGCTGCAGAAGCCTGCTTTTAAATGAAGAGAGGTGCTGACTGTCTGTGTGTTTAAATGAAGAGAGGTGCTGACTGTCTGTGTGTTTAAATGAAGAGAGGTGCTAACTGTCTGTGCATTTAAATGAAGAGAGGTGCTGACTGTCTGTGTGTTTAAATGAAGAGAGGTGCTAACTGTCTGTGTTTAAATGAAGAGAGGTGCTAACTGTCTGTGTGTTTAAATGAAGAGAGGTGCTAACTGTCTGTGTGTTTAAATGAAGAGAGGTGCTAACTGTCTGTGTGTTTAAATGAAGAGAGGGGCTAACTGTCTCTTAAGGAAGCTGTGAATTTTCGCAGCTTTTTGTTAAAAATCGCGCAACATTTCAGCGCACTGCTACTCATGCCAGGAATATAGTATATGCATATGATTAGTATGTGTGGATAGAAAACACTCAGGCGTTTCTAAACTGGTTAAATCACGTCGACTATAACAGAACGCATGCGTTTAATCCGAAAAGTGCAGAAAATCTGATCACTGAAAATGGAAAAATATATCCATGCGCCACTTCAACCAATTGTTAAAGGTGACCCAGATTAAATGAGGCCGAGGTTGCAATACCTACAGCTTCCACACGATGTCTAGAGTCTTGTCATTTGCCTCGGATTTGTTTCTTTAGTCAAACCGAAACAAAGGAGCCGATTTCCTCGGTCTCGACAGGATGTTTTGCTGAGCAATATCCGGGACATGATTTGAAGACGGGAGCTATTGAATACACATACCCGTGATCACCTGATAGATTATTAATGTTTACTAATACCTAAAGTTGCATTACAAAAGTATTTCGAAGTGTTTTGTGAAAGTTTATCGTCGACTTTTAATTAAAAAAATGACGTTATTAAAAACGCTATTTTTTCGTTGATCACACACTCTTCATAGATCGATATCTAGGCTATATATGGACCGATTTAATCGAAAAAAGACCCAAAATGATGTTTATGGACATCTAGGAGTGCCAAGAAAAGCTCGTCAAAGGTAATGAATGTTTTATATTTTATTTCTGCGTTTTGGGTAGCCCCCGGATATCGCAAAATCTGTCGTTAGGGACGCAGTATTTTGGGGGTACATGTTATCAGATAATAGCTTCTCATGCTTTCGCCGAAAAGCATTTTACAAATCTGACTTGGTGGATAGATTCACAACGCAGTGTAGCTTTAATTCACTACCTTGAATGTGTATTTTAATGAAAGTTTAATGACAGTTTGAGTTTTATCAAAAACTATAGGTGGCGCTCTGAAACTCCGCTGAGTGATGTTCCTGCCAGGGAACTGTATTCTGCTACATCCTTAAGAAGTTGAAGAGAGGTGCTAACTGTCTGTGTGTTTAAATGAAGAGAGGTGCTAACTGTCTGTGTGTTTTAATGAAGAGAGGTGCTGACTCTCTGTGTGTTTAAATGAAGAGAGGTGCTGACTCTCTGTGTGTTTAAATGAAGAGAGGTGCTGACTGTCTGTGTGTTTAAATGAAGAGAGGTGCTGACTGTCTGTGTGTTTAAATGAAGAGAGGTGCTAACTGCCTGTGTGTTTAAATGAAGAGAGGTGCTAACTGTCTGTGTGTTTTAATGAAGAGAGGTGCTGACTCTCTGTGTGTTTAAATGAAGAGAGGTGCTGACTCTCTGTGTGTTTAAATGAAGAGAGGTGCTGACTGTCTGTGTGTTTAAATGAAGAGAGGTGCTGACTGTCTGTGTGTTTAAATGAAGTGAGGTGCTAACTGTCTGTGTGTTTAAATGAAGAGAGGTGCTAACTGTCTGTGCTTGTTTCTCCCTCTGTCCACAGATACATTGACGGCTTTCCTCGACCCTGGAGGTGGGAGGAAGGAGAGAAGAAGAGAGGGAACGAGGAAAAATAGGAAGATAGACATTCTCCCTGGATGTTTGGGAGAAATGGAGAAAAAAGAGAGAGGGAATGAGAAAGTGAGAAAATTAAACTGAGGGGCTAATACCATCATCCCTTAGGGGAGAGAGAAAAAGACAGAGAGGGAGAGAGAGAGGAGAACGAGGGAGAGAGGAAACGAGAGAGAGAGGAGAGAGGGACATAGAGAGGAGAGAGAGAGAGAGAGAGAGAGAGAGAACAAGAAAATGAGGCAATGAGAAAGAAATTGACCCAGAAGGACTGCGACCACCTGCCCTGAGGGTGAGACCATGATCAGATCAGGATCTGGTCTAGATCAGAGCGCACCCACTGAAGAATAGTAATGTGTTGGTTGCATAAGGCCTGCACTGAGATCAGTTCTGACAGAGAAACCTGGTCAAATGGGAGCAACCTGGTCAAACGGGAGCTTGGAGGACACCATGAACCTGACCTAGAATCAGATGTCGCCACTGTCTGGTCACCACATATGTACTATGGCACTACCACCACAAATGAGATTCTAGACACTAACCCTAACCTTAAATTTTCCTAATCTAACCTAATCTTACCCTTAACCTAACCTTAACCCTTCCTAATCTTACCTAATCTAACCCCATAACCTAACCTTATTAACCACCAATCTTACCTAATCCTTATAACCCTAACCTTAATGCTTTCTAATCTTTACCTAATCTAACCCCACAACCCTAACCTTAATGCTTTCTAATCATCCATAACCTAGCCTTAACCCTTCCTAATCTTACCTAATCTAACCCCATAACCTAGCGTAAGGTAGGTCAAACAACCACATATCACAGTCATCACAGGGGAGTGTCCTCTACTGAAAATCAAGAACAAATACCTGGTACTTGCTCATAAATGTCCATGACCACGTCAGTCATTTAGCAGACGCTCTTATCCCCAGTTATTGACAGCGAGAGCATTCATTTTAAGGTAGCTAGGTGAGACAACCACCTCTCACTGTTCTAATAATGGTTCCTCAATAAAGCAGATTTCTGCAAAGTCAGTGCTAGTAAGATAAGACATGCTAGTGAGATAAGACGTGCTAGTGCTAGTAGATAAGACGTGCTAGTGCTAGTAGATAAGACATGCTAGTGAGATAAGACGTCTTAGTGAGATAAGACGTGCTAGTGCTAGTAGATAAGACATGCTAGTGCTAGTAGATAAGACATGCTAGTGAGATAAGACGTGCTAGTGCTAGTAGATAAGACATGCTAGTGAGATAAGACGTGCTAGTGCTAGTAGATAAGACGTGCTAGTGCTAGTAGATAAGACGTGCTAGTGCTAGTAGATAAGACGTGCTAGTAAGATAAGACGTGCTAGTGAGATAAGATGTGCTAGTGCTAGTAGATAAGACGTGCTAGTGAGATAAGACATGCTAGTGCTAGTAGATAAGACGTACTTGTGCTAGTGAGATAAGAGGTGCTAGTAAGATAAGACGTGCTAGTAGATAAGACGTGCTAATGATATAAGATGTGCTAGTAAGATAAGACTTGCTAGTGAGATAAGACGTCCTAGTGAGATAAGACGTGCTAGTAAGATAAGATGTGCTAGTGAGATAAGACGTGCTAGTGCTAGTAGATAAGACATGCTAGTAAGATAAGATGTGCTAGTGAGATAAGACGTGCTAGTAAGGTAAGACGTCCTAGTGCGATAAGACGTGCTAGTAAGATAAGACGTCCTAGTGAGATAAGACGTGCTAGTGAGATAAGACATGCTAGTGAGATAAGACATGCTAGTGAGATAAGACATGCTAGTGAGATAAGACGTGCTAGTGAGATAAGACGTGCTAGTGAGATAAGACGTGCTAGTGAGATAAGACATGCTAGTAAGATAAGACGTGCTAGTGAGATAAGACGTGCTAGTGAGATAAGATGTGCTAGTAAGATAAGACATGCTAGTCAGATAAGACATGCTAGTGAGATAAGACGTGCTAGTGAGATAAGACATGCTAGTGAGATAAGAAGTGCTAGTGAGATAAGACGTGCTAGTAAGATAAGACGTGCTAGTAAGATAAGACGTGCTAGTGAGATAAGACGTGCTAGTGAGATAAGACGTGCTAGTGAGATAAGACGTGCTAGTGAGATAAGATGTGCTAGTAAGAGAAGATGTGCTAGTAAGATAAGGACACGGGTGTTGCTGTTTGTTTCTGAAGATAGAGCCAGTTTCTAATCTTACC
Source organism: Oncorhynchus nerka (assembly GCF_034236695.1). Lineage (NCBI taxonomy): Eukaryota > Metazoa > Chordata > Actinopteri > Salmoniformes > Salmonidae > Oncorhynchus > Oncorhynchus nerka. Next base: position 20,324 of record NW_027037987.1, on the reverse strand, counting down.
CCTAACCTTAGCCTGAGTAACTTTGACCTTTTATCCCTTATCCTTATCCCACGTTAAGGACAAGTAGCTCAGGTAGCTCGAACTTACCCCTAACCTTGCACATAAATTCTGATGATATACAGTCCTCTACTGCTGCTGCAGTGTAATGAGTAGCATTATATACGGGCTGTACTGAGGTCAGTGTTGACAGACAGAGCAAGCCTTGAGTGGACAAGACAGCACCATGAAGCTGACCCTGGACCAGTTATCAGCCCAGCTCAGCTTCACTCCTCTGCTGCATGTAGAGAACGCCACACAGGCCAGACTCAACAACAGTCACAGCTTCTACGACTCCCTCCTCCTCCCCTCATCCTCCTCCTCATCCCTCCTCCCCTCATCCTCCTCCTCATCCCTCCTCCCGTCTTCCTCCCTCTACCCTCCTGATCCTCCCCTCTTCTCCTCCTCCTCGTCCCTCTTCCCCTCTTCCCTCCTCCCTCTTGATGATTCAGAGCTGACCAGTTTGTTATGGACGGTCCATGAGCCGACCACGGTGGCTCTGACACTCATGTACTGCCTGTCCTTCCTGGTGGGGTTCGTAGGGAACATCATGTCAATGAAGGTGCTGACCAACCGACGTAGCGAGAGGCTAGCCGCGGTCAGCGCCACGCGGTACCTCCTGGTTAACCTGGCGGTGTGCGACCTGGCCGTGGTGTGTGTCTGCATGCCCATAACGCTGGGTCACCAGATCTACTCGGCCTGGGTCTACGGGGACTTCCTGTGCCCGAGCGGTCCCCTTCACCCGGGCCGTCTCCGTGTCGGCTAGCGTGCTAACGCTAACGGTCATCAGCGTCAACCCCGTTACTTCAGTGTACGCTGCCCGCTCCGCGCCCGCTCCCTCTTCACCCGCCGCCGGATCCTCGGGACGGTCGCCGTGGTATTGTGTGGTGTAAGTCGGCGATCTGCGCCCCATTGGTGTTCATGAACCGGCGAGATGAGATCAGCCTGGGCGTCGTTTTATCCCTGTGTGCCAGGAGGTGTGGCGGGGCCGCGTCTGAAACAGGGCTACACCGCCCTGCTCTTCGTGGCGCTCTACTGCATCCCCGTGACCTTTAACCTCACCATCGGCTTCCTGACTGGCCGCCCCGGCTCTGGGGGGACGGGGAAGCGGACGTTCGGAACTCGACTCCCGAAGCCGAGCGCTGCACACTGAGCGCCCCTCAAGACGAGGAAGAAGATCGCCAAAATGGTGGTGTCCCTGGTGCTGCTGTTTGCAGTTTCCTGGCTGCCCCTGTATCTGGCTGAGTTCTGGATCGACCGAGTGCAGCATCCGCCATCTTGGCTCATGCAGAGCCAACCCTTTGCCCAGTGGCTGGGCCTCACCAACTCCAGCCTCAATCCTATCTGCTACTGTTTCATAGGTAGGACTCTGCTGTGTCTTCATTCATCAGGACTTCCTGCTTCTTATCACGTCATATTCTGTTCATAACTCATTGAAATGTATGAATGAATTAATGAAAAAAAAAACAGCCTGCATTCACTAGATGTAGTCTCAGTTGGTATTTAGATGTTGGAATGTTCTTTTTAATGCATCTGTTCCCAAAATAACATCCTGTTTGTCCTGTCCTGTCCTGACCCCTTCTTCTTCTTCTATGTTATCCTCTTCCTGTTTGTCCCCTTCTTCTTCTTCTTCTATGTTATCCTCTTCCTGTTTGTCCTGTCCTGTCCTGTCCTGACCCCTTCTTCTTCTTCTATGTTATCCTCTTCCTGTTTGTCCTGTCCTGTCCTGTCCTGACCCCTTCTTCTTCTTCTATGTTATCCTCTTCCTGTTTGTCCCCTTCTTCTTCTTCTTCTATGTTATCCTCTTCCTGTTTGTCCTGTCCTGTCCTGACCCCTTCTTCTTCTTCTATGGTATCCTCTTCCTGTTTGTCCTGTCCTGTCCTGTCCTGACCCCTTCTTCTTCTTCTATGTTATCCTCTTCCTGTTTGTCCCCTTCTTCTTCTTCTATGTTATCCTCTTCCTGTTTCTCCCCTTCTTCTATGTTATCCTCTTCCTGTTTGTCCCCTTCTTCTTCTTCTTCTATGTTATCCTCTTCCTGTTTGTCCTGTCCTGTCCTGACCCCTTCTTCTTCTTCTATGGTATCCTCTTCCTGTTTGTCCTGTCCTGTCCTGTCCTGACCCCTTCTTCTTCTTCTATGTTATCCTCTTCCTGTTTCTCCCCTTCTTCTATGTTATCCTCTTCCTGTTTCTCCCCTTCTTCTATGTTATCCTCTTCCTGTTTGTCCTCTTCTTCTTCTTCTATGTTATCCTCTTCCTGTTTGTCCCCTTCTTCGTCTTCTATGTTATCCTCTTCCTCTTCTTCTTCTTCTATGTTATCCTCTTCCTGTTTGTCCTCTTCTTCTTCTTCTATGTTATCCTCTTCCTGTTTGTCTTCTTCTTCTTCTTCTATGTTATCCTCTCCCTTCACAGGTGATCTCCACCGTGGGGCCAAGGTGTTCCGTACCCACTACCACCGCCGGATCGCTGCTCTCTTTGGTTCCTCTTTCGCCAACTCCGCCACGACCACTGCTGCCGAGGGAGGAGTAGCCGCGGCAACCGTGGCCGCGTCCACGGCAGCCATTCCTAAGTGGTTTACTTTTTCCAGGGCGGCAGGGGGGCCAGGCGGGTCTGATAACAGTATGTCTGACTGGTACAAGTCCAGCCCCAGTGTGTGTGAGAAATCCCTACTACCCAGTCATCCTGACAGGCCACAAACACTCTCTATACGGACCGTCTGTAGGGACATAATGGACACCTCCCCTTTAAATAGAGACTGTGGGGGTAGGAAGGACACACTCCCTTTAAGAAGACACTTTGAGGACGAACGAGGGGACACCCTCCCTTTATGGCCTTTAGCATCTGAGGACAGAAGAGACACCTTGCATTTAAGACCGGCCTTTGGGGACAGACTGGACACCCAGATTGGACACCTCCCTTTAAGGCAAATTTTGGACATCTTCCCTTTAAGCACTGTCTCTGTGGACAGCAGAGTGGACACCTCTCCTTTAAGACCAGATGGTGGGGGTGAGAAAACAGACAGCCTCGCTTTAAGAGGAGACACCTCTCCTTTAAGACCTGATGGTCGGGGTGAGAAAACAGACAGCCTCCCTTTAAGAGGAGACACTTCTCCTTTAAGTCGAGACTCTGCGGACATTATATCAGACCATATAACAAGCCTGTGAACTCTGTGGATCGTCAGATGTAGTCAGAGAGAGAGAGAGAGGCCTTGGAGGTAATCACTAATGTATAGGGGAGATGATCACTGGGAGGGATAAACACACACACATCCTGGATCGATAGACTGTCTGTTGTATCATCAACACAGTGGGACCTGTTTCTCTCCCTGCAGCCAGTTGGGAAACTACACCCATTGGCTCACTGCCTGTGATTGACAGCCCACGGTGATCCTGCCCACTGGTGTTTACAAAGCAGTTTATCCTCCGTTAGTAGGGATAATGTGCATCCCAAATGGCACCCTATTCCCTATATAGTGCACTACTGTTGACCAGATTGGCACCCTATTCCCTACACAGTACACTACTGTTGACCAGAGCCCGTAGTAAATAGTGTGTCATTTGAGATGCATGGATTGTCATTGCTGCCCCGTGTTTAGACCAGAGCCCTATTCCCTATATAGACCAGGGCCCTATTCCCTATATAGACCAGGGCCCTATTCCCTATATAGACCAGGGCCCTATTCCCTATATAGACCAGGGCCCTATTCCCTATATAGACCAGGGCCCTATTCCCTATATAGACCAGGGCCCTATTCCCTATATAGACGTGTTTGATTGTAAACACTGTGTGACTGACTGGGGACGTGTTTGATCGTAACACTGTGTGACTGACTGGGGACGTGTTTGATCGTAACACTGTGTGACTGACTGGGGACGTGTTTGATCGTAACACTGTGTGACTGACTGGGGACGTGTTTGATCGTAACACTGTGTGACTGACTGGGGACGTGTTTGATCGTAACACTGTGTGACTGACTGGGGACGTGTTTGATCGTAACACTGTGTGACTGACTGGGGGCGTGTTTGATCGTAACACTGTGTGACTGACTGGGGGCGTGTTTGATCGTAACACTGTGTGACTGACTGGGGACGTGTTTGATCGTAACACTGTGTGACTGACTGGGGACGTGTTTGATCGTAACACTGTGTGACTGACTGGGGACGTGTTTGATCGTAACACTGTGTGACTGACTGGGGACGTGTTTGATCGTAACACTGTGTGATTAATGCCTGGAGACGTGTTTGATCGTAAACACTGTGTTACTAATGATTAGGGAGGTGTTTGATTGTAACACTGTGCGATTAATGCTTGGACATGCGTTTGATCGTAAACACTGTGCAACAGAGGACTAATTCTGTTACCATGCTGACAGATAGAAACAGAGGACTCATTCTGTTACCATGCTGACAGACGGCAACAGAGGACTCATTCTGTTACCATGCTGACAGACAGCAACAGAGCACTCATTCTGTTACCATGCTGACAGACAGCAACAGAGGACTCATTCTGTTACCATGCTGACAGACAGCAACAGAGCACTCATTCCGTTACCATGCTGACAGACAGCAACAGAGGACTCATTCTGTTACCATGCTGACAGACAGCAGCAGAAGACTCATTCCGTTACCATGCTGACAGAGAGCAGAGGAGGACTCATTCTGTTACCATGCTGACAGACAGCAACAGAGGACGCATTCTGTTACCATGCTGACAGACAGCAGTGGAGGACTCATTCTGTTACCATGCTGACAGAAACAGAGGACTCATTCTGTTACCATGCTGACAGAAACAGAGGACTCATTCTGTTACCATGCTGACAGACAGCAGCAGAAGACTCATTCTGTTACCATGCTGACAGACAGCAGAGGAGGACTCATTCTGTTAACATGCTGACAGACAGCAGTGGAGGACTCATTCTGTTACCATGCTGACAGAGACAGAGGACTCATTCTGTTACCATGCTGACATACAGCAGCAGAGGACTCATTCTGTTACCATGCTGACAGCAGCAGATGAGAACTCATTATGTTACCATGCTGACAGACAGCAGCAGATGAGAACTCATTCTGTTACCATGCTGACAGCAGCAGAGGACCCATTCTGTTACCATGCTGACAGAAACAGAGGATGCATTCTGTTACCATGTTGACAGACAGCAACAGAGGACTCATTCTGTTACCATGCTGACAGACAGGAACAGAGGACTCATTCTGTTACCATGCTGACAGACAGCAACAGAGGACTCATTCTGTTACCATGCTGACAGACAGCAACAGAGGACTCATTCTGTTACCATGCTGACAGACAGCAGCAGAAGACTCATTCCGTTACCATGCTGACAGATAGCAGAGGACTCATTCTGTTACCATGCTGACAGACAGCAACAGAGGACGCATTCTGTTACCATGCTGACAGACATCAGTGGAGGACTCATTCTGTTACCATGCTGACAGAAACAGAGGACTCATTCTGTTACCATGCTGACAGAAACAGAGGACTCATTCTGTTACCATGCTGACAGACAGCAGCAGAGGACTCATTCTGTTACCATGCTGACAGCAGCAGATGAGAACTCATTCTGTTACCATGCTGACAGCAGCAGAGGACTCATTCTGTTACCATGCTGACAGCAGCAGAGGACTCATTCTATTACCATGATGACAGAAACACAGGACTCATTCTGTTACCATGCTGACAGACAGCAGCAGAAGACTCATTCTGTTACCATGCTGACAGACAGCAGAGGAGGACGCATTCTGTTACCATGCTGACAGACAGCAGTGGAGGACTCATTCTGTTACCATGCTGACAGAAACAGAGGACTCATTCTGTTACCATGCTGGCAGAAACAGAGGACTCATTCTGTTACCATGCTGACAGACAGCAGCAGAGGACTCATTCTGTTACCATGCTGACAGCAGCAGATGAGAACTCATTCTGTTACCATGCTGACAGCAGCAGATGAGAACTCATTCTGTTACCATGCTGACAGCAGCAGAGGACTCATTCTGTTACCATGCTGACAGACAGCAGCAGAAGACTCATTCTGTTACCATGCTGACAGACAGCAGAGGAGGACTCATTCTGTTAACATGCTGACAGACAGCAGTGGAGGACTCATTCTGTTACCATGCTGACAGAGACAGAGGACTCATTCTGTTACCATGCTGACATACAGCAGCAGAGGACTCATTCTGTTACCATGCTGACAGCAGCAGATGAGAACTCATTATGTTACCATGCTGACAGACAGCAGCAGATGAGAACTCATTCTGTTACCAGGCTGACAGCAGCAGAGGACCCATTCTGTTACCATGCTGACAGAAACAGAGGATGCATTCTGTTACCATGTTGACAGACAGCAACAGAGGACTCATTCTGTTACCATGCTGACAGACAGGAACAGAGGACTCATTCTGTTACCATGCTGACAGACAGCAACAGAGGACTCATTCTGTTACCATGCTGACAGACAGCAACAGAGGACTCATTCTGTTACCATGCTGACAGACAGCAGCAGAAGACTCATTCCGTTACCATGCTGACAGATAGCAGAGGACTCATTCTGTTACCATGCTGACAGACAGCAACAGAGGACGCATTCTGTTACCATGCTGACAGACAGCAGTGGAGGACTCATTCTGTTACCATGCTGACAGAAACAGAGGACTCATTCTGTTACCATGCTGACAGAAACAGAGGACTCATTCTGTTACCATGCTGACAGACAGCAGCAGAGGACTCATTCTGTTACCATGCTGACAGCAGCAGATGAAAACTCATTCTGTTACCATGCTGACAGCAGCAGAGGACTCATTCTGTTACCATGCTGACAGCAGCAGAGGACTCATTCTATTACCATGCTGACAGAAACACAGGACTCATTCTGTTACCATGCTGACAGACAGCAGCAGAAGACTCATTCTGTTACCATGCTGACAGACAGCAGAGGAGGACGCATTCTGTTACCATGCTGACAGACAGCAGTGGAGGACTCATTCTGTTACCATGCTGGCAGAAACAGAGGACTCATTCTGTTACCATGCTGACAGACAGCAGCAGAGGACTCATTCTGTTACCATGCTGACAGCAGCAGATGAGAACTCATTCTGTTACCATGCTGACAGCAGCAGATGAGAACTCATTCTGTTACCATGCTGACAGCAGCAGAGGACTCATTCTGTTACCATACTGACAGCAGCAGAGGACCCATTCTGTTACCATGCTGACAGCAGCAAAGGATCCATTCTGTTACCATGCTGACAGACAGCAGCAGAGGACTCATTCTGTTACCATGCTGACAGACAGCAGCAGAGGACTCATTCTGTTACCATGCTGACAGACAGCAGCAGAAGAGTCATTCCGTTACCATGCTGACAGACAGCAGCGGAGGACTCATTCTGTTACCATGCTGACAGACAGCAGAGGAGGACTCATGCTGTTACCATGCTGACAGACAGCAACAGAGGACGCATTCTGTTACCATGCTGACAGAAACAGAGGACTCATTCTGTTACCATGCTGACAGACAGCAGTGGAGGACTCATTCTGTTACCATGCTGACAGAAACAGAGGACTCATTCTGTTACCATGCTGACAGAAACAGAGGATGCATTCTGTTACCATGTTGACAGACAGCAGCAGAGGACTCATTCTGTTACCATGCTGACAGAAACAGAGGATGCATTCTGTTACCATGTTGACAGACAGCAGCAGAGGACTCATTCTGTTACCATGCTGACAGAAACAGAGGACGCATTCTGTTACCATGCTGACAGCAGCAGAGGACCCATTCTGTTACCATGCTGACAGACAGCAGTGGAGGACTCATTCTGTTACCATTTTTATTTTTTTATTTTTTATTTCACCTTTATTTAACCAGGTAGGCTAGTTGAGAACAAGTTCTCATTTGCAACTGCGACCTGGCCAAGATAAAGCATAGCAGTGTGAGCAGACAACACAGAGTTACACATGGAGTAAACAATTAACAAGTCAATAACACAGTAGAGAAAAAAGGGGGAGTCTATATACAATGTGTGCAAAAGGCATGAGGAGGTAGGCGAATAATTACAATTTTGCAGATTAACACTGGAGTGATAAATGATCAGATGGTCATGTACAGGTAGAGATATTGGTGTGCAAAAGAGCAGAAAAGTAAATAAATAAAAACAGTATGGGGATGAGGTAGGTGAAAATGGGTGGGCTATTTGCCGATAGATTATGTACAGCTGCAGCGATCGGAAACAGAGGACTCGTTCTGTTACCATGCTGACAGACATCAGAGGACTCATTCTGTTACCATGCTGACAGACAGCAGCAGAGGACTCATTCTGTTACCATGCTGACAGACAGCAGCAGATAACTAAACCGGATGTGATTCATTTCAACTGAACATGACTTGTTATTATGTTGTGTCTTATGTCCAGATTAAATTTCTGCTACAACTGTAACACATTATTGTGTGGTATCAGTGTTGGGGTGAATCAGAATGTCTGGAAGCGTTTTTTTCCAGGTGTTCCTCGTGGAATGTTTTGTTCAGAGAAAATAAACCATTTGTGACCTCATCTGTTAGCATGTCAGAATGTTAGAATACTAGAATGTTAAAATGATACAGCAGAATGTTAGAAAACTAGAATGTTAAAATGATACAGCAGAATGTTAGAATACTAGAATGTTAAAATTATACAGCAGAATGTTAGAATACTAGAATTGGAAGCCATGAAATTACAACCCAACACAACAGACACTGGCCAATGAGGAGAGGATAGTCACTAGATGGTCACTCTAGCGAGGACAAAGGTGGTGTAACGGCAGATTTCCTCCTCTTCGTCTGAAGAGGAGGTGTAGCAGGGATCGGACCAAAACGCAGCGTGGTAAGTGTCCATATCGTTTATTATAAAACATAAACTGAACACTATGAAAATACAAACACAATAAACGATTACGTGAAATAACATAACCAAAAAACACAGACACGGAAACAAACACCCACAAACCAACAGTGAAACCCAGGCTACCTAAGTATGGTTCTCAATCAGAGACAACTAACGACACCTGCCTCTGATTGAGAACCATACTAGGCCGAAACAGAAACCTAAACATAGAAACACAAAACATAGACTGCCCACCCCAACTCACGCCCTGACCATACTAAATACAGGCCAAACAAAGGAAAACATAGACTGCCCACCCCAACTCACGCCCTGACCATACTAAATACAGGCCAAACAAAGGAAAACATAGACTGCCCACCCCAACTCACGCCCTGACCATACTAAATACAGGCCAAACAAAGGAAAACATAGACTGCCCACCCCAACTCACGCCCTGACCATACTAAATACAGGCCAAACAAAGGAAAACATAGACTGCCCACCCCAACTCACGCCCTGACCATACTAAATACAGACCAAACAAAGGAAAATAAAGGTCAGAACGAACGTGACCGGAGGCATCATTATTGGCCGTGTCTAAAATCTGTACTGCCTACTACTTACTGAAACTACGTACTGTGTACTACATAGTATTTAGATTGTACTGTGTAGAAAAAAACGAATGCAGTAAGCACCAAATATCAGCGTACTGCTCACCCATACTGAGAATGTGTCATCAAATGCGTTGATTCCTGCCATTCGTTCACTTGGGTACAGCGTGTCCCCACCCACGTAGAAAGTACTACAGTTTACTATCGAATACCACAGTTTTTTAAACGTTTTTTAATTTTTTAAAATTTAACCTTTAAATAGGCAAGTCAGTTAAGAACAAATTCTTATTTACAGAACATTGACGGCCTTACCCGGGCCAAACCCGGACGACGCTGGGCCAATTGTGTGCCGCCCAATGGGACTCCCAATCACAGCTGGATGTGATGCAGCCTACAGTACTTACTATATGATGTTGTAGTAGTATACTGTAGAATAATATAGTACACACTGTAGTATCCCTTGATCATGTGCAGTACTTACTATATGATGTTGTAGTAGTATACTGTAGAATACTATAGTACACTGTAGTATCCCTTGAGCATGCGCAGTACATACTATATGAAGTTGAATTTTTTTTTTAACTAAAAGAAAACACTAGTAAATACTGCAGTAAATACCGCCCCAACAGGTCCACAGATGACACAATCGACATCGCACTGCACACTGCCCCATCTGGACAAAAATAATACCTATGTAAGAATGCTGTTCATTGACTACTGCTCAGCATTCAACACCATTGTACCCTCCAAGCTCATCATCAAGTTGGAGGCCCTGGGTCTCAACCCCTCACTGTGCAACTGGTTCTTCGACTTTCTGATGGCCAGCCCCAAGGTGGTGAAGGTAGGAAACAACATCTAACCCTCAACACTGGGGCCCCACAAGGGTGTGTGCTCAGCCCTCTCCTGTACTCCCTGTTCACCCACGACTGAGTGGCCATGCACCCCTCCAACTCAATCATCAAGTTTGCAGATGACACAACAGTAGTGGGCTTGATCACCAACAACGACGAGACAGCCTACAGGGAGGAGGTGAGGGCACTCAGAGTGTGGTGTCAGGAAAACGACCTCCCGCTCAACGTCAACAAAACAAAGGAGATGATCGTGGACTTCAGGAAACAGCAGAGGGAGCACCCCCCTATCCACATCGAAGGGTCAGCAGTGGAGAAGGTGGAAAAGTTTTAAGCTCCTGGGCATATACATCACAGACAAACTGAAATGGTCCACCCACACAGACAGTGTGGTGAAGAAGGCGCAACAGCACAACAGAAGTGTTGTTGTGGTCTGTAGTACTGACTGAGGTGTTTTGTGGTCTGTAGTACTGACTGAGGTGTTGTTGTGGTCTGTAGTACTGACTGAGGTGTTTTTGTCGTCTGTAGTTCTGACTGAGGTGTTTTTGTCGTCTGTAGTACTGACTGAGGTGTTGTTGTGGTCTGTAGTACTGACTGAGGTGTTTTTGTGGTCTGTAGTACTGACTGAGGTGTTTTTGTGGTCTGTAGTACTGACTGAGATGTTTTTGTGGTCTGTAGTACTGACTGAGGTGTTTTTGTGGTCTCTAGTACTGACTGAGGTGTTGTTGTGGTCTGTAGTACTGACTGAGGTGTTGTTGTGGTCTGTAGTACTGACTGAGGTGTTTTTGTGGTCTGTAGTACTGACTGAGGTGTTTTTGTGGTCTGTAGTACTGACTGAGGTGTTTTTGTGGTCTGTAGTTCTGACTGAGGTGTTTTTGTGGTCTGTAGTACTGACTGAGGTGTTTTTGTGGTCTGTAGTAATGACTGAAGTGTTGTTGTGGTCTGTAGTACTGACTGAGGTGTTGTTGTGGTCTGTAGTACTGACTGAGGTGTTGTTGTGGTCTGTAGTACTGACTGAGGTGTTGTTGTGGTCTGTAGTACTGACTGAGGTGTTTTTGTGGTCTGTAGTACTGACTGAGGTGTTTTTGTGGTCTGTAGTACTGACTGAGGTGTTTTTGTGGTCTGTAGTACTGACTGAGGTGTTTTTGTGGTCTGTAGTTCTGACTGAGGTGTTTTTGTGGTCTGTAGTACTGACTGAGGTGTTTTTGTGGTCTGTAGTAATGACTGAAGTGTTGTTGTGGTCTGTAGTACTGACTGAGGTGTTGTTGTGGTCTGTAGTACTGACTGAGGTGTTGTTGTGGTCTGTAGTACTGACTGAGGTGTTGTTGTGGTCTGTAGTACTGACTGAGGTGTTTTTGAAAGAACATCTCCACGTCGCTGATCCTCAACACTGAAGTGGAAGTCGATGAAGGCAGCCACCTCTCTGATTCAGAGGCGTTTTGGGCTAAATTCAGGGTTAAATGGGTTAAATTCAGGGTTAAATGCGAAAGACACATGTTGGTTAAATGCATTCAGTGGTGCAACGGATTAGATATCCCCTTCCCACATTACAATATATCTCTTATGGAAGATATCAAACCTTCTGGGGACAACAATAGAATAACGATATTAAATAGGACCAATCCAGCTCCAGAACCAGCGTAGCCCAGCCAGCTGGCTGATCTTTTCAATAAGGTGTAGTAAAAAAACAAACTATAACATTTGCTTGATTTTCTACATTTCACATACTGTAAAACATTCTATTTTTGCTTACCTAAAATACCTACTCTTCAGAACGCATGTATGGGTATTCAGGCAAGGTCATTGTTGATAAAGGTACCTAGTCCGTTTCTTGTATATTTCATGTTGGGGGGAGGTGAGGGTAATGTTGAGTTGATGGTAATGTTGAGGTGAGGGTAATGTTGGTGTGATGGTAAAGGAAGGGCGAGGGTAATGTTGAGGTGAGGGTACTGCTGAGTTGATGATAATGTTGAGGTGAGGGTAATGTTGAGGTGAGTGCAATGTTGATGTGAGGGTAATGCCAACGCGAGGGTAATGTTGAGTGATGATAATGTTGAGCGATGATACTGTTGATGTGAGGGTAATGTTGAGGTGAGGGCAATGTCGAGGTGATGATAATGTCGCTGTGACGATAATGTTGGGGCGAGTGTAATGCGGATGTGATGATAATGCTGTGGCGATGATAATGTTGGTGTGATGGTAATGGCTGGGTGGTGGTAATGTCGAGGTGAGGGTCATGTTGATGTGATGATAATGTTGAGGGATGATACTGTTGATGTGAGGGTAGTGTCGGTGTGATGGTAATGTCGAGATGAGGGCAATGGCGAGGTGATGGTAATGTTGAGGTGATGGTAATGTCGATGTGAGGGTAATGTCGAGATGAGGGCAATGTCGAGGTGATGGTAAAGTTGAGGTGATGGTAATGTCGAGATGAGGGCAATGTCGAGATGGCGGCAATGT
>NW_027037987.1:0-2500 GCF_034236695.1 Oncorhynchus nerka | reverse complement strand
TGTGTATAGCTTGGTCGGTACTAAACCCTCACTACCTCCAATGGGACTATCACTGTGGACCAAGTTCTATATTAGTGTCACGGACGTTGTTAAAGGAAGACCAAGGTGCAGCGTGGTGAGTGTACATTTTCTTTTATTTAGTCAAATGTCGCCAGCAAAACAAGAAATAACAAAAAAATTAATAACGACCGTGAATCTTACGATGGCTATAGTACCACTAACAAAGACAACTTCCCACAATGACAAAATTCTGCCTAAGTATGATTCCCAATCAGAGACAACGATAGACAGCTGTCCCTGATTGAGAACCATACCCGGCCAAAACATAGAAATACAAAAACATAGAAAACAGAACATAGAATTCCCACCCCAAATCACACTCTGACCAAACCAAATAGAGACATAAAAAGGTTCTCTAAGGTCAGGGTGTGACAATTAGAACCAAAAAGGGTTCCAACTCTTGCTTCTAATATGGAACCCTAAAGGTTCTGTAAAGAACCCCAATAAAAAAAAGAATTCCAGAAAATGAAGCAGGTGCCATAAGTTGTCTGATATCGTATAAGACAGGAGAATATCCATCTGCTGTTTCCTGTCAGGTGTTCTCATATATTACATATCCACCTGCTGTTTCCTGTTAGGTGTTCCCATATATTACATATCCACCTGCTGTTTCCTGTTAGGTGTTCCCATATATTAAATATCCACCTGCTGTTTCCTGTCAGGTGTTCCCATATATTAAATATCCACCTGCTGTTTCCTGTTAGGTGTTCCCATATATTAAATATCTACATACTGTTTCCTGTCAGGTGTTCCCATATATTACATATCTACATACTGTTTCCTGTCAGGTGTTCCCATATATTACATATCCACCTGCTGTTTCCTGTTAGGTGTTCCCATATATTAAATATCTACATACTGTTTCCTGTCAGGTGTTCCCATATATTAAATATCCACCAGCTGTTTCCGGTCAGGTGTTCCCAAATATTAAATATCTACATACTGTTTCCTGTCAGGTGTTCCCATATATTACATATCTACATACTGTTTCCTGTCAGGTGTTCCCATATATTAAATATCCACCTGCTGTTTCCGGTCAGGTGTTCCCAAATATTAAATATCTACATACTGTTTCCTGTCGGGTGTTCCCATATATTAAATATCCACCTGCTGTTTCCGGTCAGGTGTTCCCATTATTTCAATGCAGCCCTGTAGGGCCACAATGTTGCTGTATTCAAGGTAAACACAGGATAAAGGAATGACAGATGATACACACACACGAACACACACACACACGAACACACACTTTGCGCTCATGATGCAGTGGAATAATTCACACCTCTGACAACACCTTCAGATTCAGATGAGCATGTCTCCCTTTCTATCACTATCTCTCTCTCTCCTCTTCTTTCTCTCTCTCTCTCCTCTTCTTTCTCTCTCTCCTCTTTTTTCTCTCTCTCCTCTTCTTTCTCTCTCTCCTCTTCTGTCTCTCTCCCCCTCCCCTCCCTCCTCTTCTTTCTCCCTTTCTATCACTATCTCTCTCTCTCCTCTTCTTTCTCTCTCTCCTCTTCTTTCTCTCTCTCCTCTTCTGTCTCTCTCCCCCCCCCCTCCCTCCTCTTCTTTCTCCCTTTCTATCACTATCTCTCTCTCTCTCCTCTTCTTTCTCTCTCTTCTCTCTCTCCTCTTCTGTCTCTCTCTCCTCTTCTTTCTCTCTCTCCTCTTCTTTCTCTCTCTCCTCTTCTTTCTCTCTCTCCTCTTCTTTCTCTCTCTCCTCTTCTTTCTCTCTCTCCTCTTCTTTCTCTCTCCTCTTCTTTCTCTCTCTCTCTTCTTCTCTCTCTCCTCCTCCCTCCCTCCTCTTCTTTCTCCCTTTCTATCACTATCTCTCTCTCTCTCCTCTTCTTTCTCTCTCTCCTCTTCTTTCTCTCTCTCCTCTTCTCTCTCTCTCTCTCCTCTTCTGTCTCTCTCCCCCTCCCCCTCCCTCCTCTTCTTTCTCCCTTTCTATCACTATCTCTCTCTCTCCTCTTCTTTCTCTCTCTTCTCTCTCTCCTCTTCTGTCTCTCTCTCCTCTTCTTTCTCTCTCTCCTCTTCTTTCTCTCTCTCCTCTTCTTTCTCTCTCCTCTTCTTTCTCTCTCCTCTTCTTTCTCTCTCTCCTCTTCTTTCTCTCTCTCCTCTTCTGTCTCTCTCCCCCTCCCCCTCCCTCCTCTTCTTTCTCCCTTTCTATCACTATCTCTCTCTCTCCTCTTCTTTCTCTCTCTCCTCTTCTTTCTCTCTCTCCTCTTCTCTCTCTCTCTCTCCTCTCTCCCCTCCCTCCTCTTCTTTCTCCCTTTCTATCACCTCTCTCTCTCTCTCTCTCTTTCTCTCTCTTCTCTCTCTCCTCTTCTGTCTCTCTCTCCTCTTCTTTCTCTCTCTCCTCTTCTTTCTCTCTCTCCTATTCTTTCTCTCTCTCCTCTTCTTCTCTCTCTCCTCTTCTTTCTTTCTCTCCTCTTCTTTCTCTCTCTCC
>NW_027037986.1:0-24473 GCF_034236695.1 Oncorhynchus nerka | reverse complement strand
AGGGGACCCTGCTCCACTCTCCCTCCCGCCAGGTGCCCTCCTGGCCTCAGCCCCTGCCCAGGCCCTGGCCTGCTCCCTGAGGCCTACAGTGTGCAGCAACAGTTATCAAGGGGACCCCTGCTCCACTTCCCCTCCCGCTATATGGTCGCTCTCTCCCAGGCCTCAGCCCCTTGCCCAGGCCTCAGCCCTGTCCCAGACCTCAGCCCCAGGCCTCAGCTCCCTTGCCCAGGCTCCTCAGCCCCTTGCCCAGGCCTCAGCCCTTGCCCAGGCCTCAGGCCCTCTGCCCAGGCCTCAGCCCCTTCCCCAGCCCCTTGCCCAGGCCTCAGCCCCTTGCCCAGGCCCCAGCCCTTGCAGCCCCTTGCCCAGCCCCTTGCCCAGCCCCTTGCCCAGCCCCTCTTGCCCAGCCCCTTGCCCAGCTCCCTTGCTCCAGGCCTCAGCCCCCTTGCCCAGCCCCCTGCCCAGGCCTCAGCCCCTTGCTCCAGCCCCCTTGCCCAGGCCTCTATGCCCCTTGCCCAGCCCCTTGCCCAGGCCTCAGCCCCTTGCCCAGGCCTCAGCCCCTGCCTCAGGCCTTGCCTGCTCCCCTGAGGCCTACAGGTGCAGCAACAGTTATCAAGGGGACCCCTGCTCCACTTCCCCTCCCGCTCATGTGTCGCTTCTCCCAGGCCTCAGCCCTTGCCCAGGCCTCAGCCCTTGCCCAGACCTCAGCCCCAGGCCTCAGCCCCTTGCCCAGGCCTCAGCCCCTTGCTCCAGGCCTCAGCCCTTGCCCAGGCCTCAGGCCCTTGCCCAGGCCTCAGCCCCTTCCCCAGCCCCTTGCCCAGGCCTCAGCCCTTGCCCAGGCCTCAGCCCCTTGCCCAGCCCCTTGCCCAGCCCCTTGCCCAGGCCTCAGCCCCTTGCCCAGCCCCTTGCCCAGCCCCTTGCCCAGGCCTCAGCCCCTTGCCCAGCCCCCTTGCCCAGGCCTCAGCCCCTTGCTCCAGGCCTCAGCCCCTTGCCCAGGCCTCGGCCCCTTGCCCAGGCCCTTGCCCAGGCCTCAGCCCCTTGCCTAGGCCTCAGCCCCTTTCCCAGGCCCTTGCCCAGGCCTCAGCCCCTTGCCCAGGCCCTTGCCCAGAGCCTCAGCCCCTTGCCCAGGCCTCCAGCCCCTTGCCCAGGCCTCAGCCTTGCCCAGGCCTCAGCCCTTGCCCAGGCCTCAGCCCCTTGCCCAGCCCCGCTCCAGGCCTCAGCCCCTTGCCCAGGCCTCAGCCCCTCGCCCAGCCCCTTGCCCAGGCCTCAGCCCCTTGCCCAGGCCTCAGCCCTTGCCCAGCCCCTTGCCCAGGCCCTTGCCCAGGCCCTTGCCCAGGCCCTTGCCCAGGCCTCAGCCCCTTGCCCAGGCCCTGCCCAGGCCCTTGCCCAGCCCCTTGCCCAGGCCCTTGCCCAGGCCCTTGCAGGCCTTGCCCAGGCCCTTGCCCAGGCCCTTGCCTGCTCCCTGGGAGCCTACAGTGTGCAGCAACAGTTATCAACTCATTCACAAGCCCTGCCTGGTGCTGCTCTGCCCTAGAGGGCTAGGGCCAGCTAGCATTACCCACATTGTACAGACTAGTTTTGAACTGAAACAGTATCAAAACACACCCTACAAAGTGGTGACTAGCCTAATAGCTGGCAGGTCAAATCAAATGTTATTTGTCACATACACATGGTTAGCAGATGTTAATGCGAGTGTAGCGAAATGCTTGTGCTTCTAGTTCCGACAATGCAGTAATAACCAGCTTGAGTAATCTAACCTAACAATTCCAAACCTACTGTCTTATGCGGTGTAAAGGGATAAAGATTATGTACATAAAGATATATGAATGAGTGATGGTACAGAGCAGCATAGGCAGATGCGGTAGATGGTATCAGTACAGTATATACGTATACATATGAGATGAATAATGTAGGGTATGTAAACATTATATTAAGTAGCATTGTTTAAAGTGGCTAGTGATATATTTTTGCATCAATTCCCATTATTAAAGTGGCTGGAGTTGGGTCAGTGTCAATGACAGTGTGTTGGCAGCAGCCACTCAATGTTAGTGATTGCTGTTTAACAGTCTGATGGCCTTGAGATAGAAGCTGTTTTTTCAGTCTCTCGGTCCCAGCTTTGATGCACCTGTACTGACTCACCTTCTGGATGATAGCGGGGTGAACAGGCAGTGGCTCGAATTGGTTGTTGTCCTTGATCTTTGCCGGCCTTCCTGTGACATCGGGTGGTGTAGGTGTCCTGGAGGGCAGGTGGTTTGCCCGGTGATGCGTTGTAGAATTCACTACCCTCTGGGAGAGCCTTACGGTTGTGGGCGGGCAGTTGCCGTACCAGGCGGTGATACAGCCTGACAGGATGCTCTCGATTGTGCATCTGTAGAAGTTTGAGTGCTTTTTTTTGGTGACAAGCCAAATTTCTTCAGCCTCCTGAGGTTGAAGAGGGGCTGCTGCGCCTCTTCACTATGCTGTCTGTGTGGGTGGACCAATTCAGTTTGTCCGTGATGTGTACGCTCTATGAACTTAACTTGCTACCCTCTCCACTACTGTTCCATCGATGTGGATAGGGGGTGTTCTCTGCTGTTTCCTGGAAGTCCACTGATTTTATAGTTGCGCCCATGGTAGTTTCAGAACCTGTAGATGGTGTCTGGAACCACGACGCTACATCTGAATTCCGCCATCTTTATGCACCTTCGTGCCCTGGGGGCGCTGACAATGATGCCCCTGGCCTTGACCCCACTGCCTGAGTGTGTTCTTTATGCACCTTCGCTCCTGGGGCGCTGGACAATGATGCCCCTGGCCTTGACCCCACTGCCTGAGTGTGTTCTTTATGCACCTTCGTGCTCCTGGGGGCGCTGGACAATGACGCGTGTGTCTCGGGGAGATGGGATAAACAAGAAACAGATGTGATAATATACCTAATATAAGCCAAATAATAATAATTATTAGTTTGTTAGAGAATAACCGGAAAATATTAAGACCCTTAGATTTTATTTCCACGTTTCGTTACGTTACAGCTACGTTACATTATTCTAAAATGGATCACATTGTTTTTTCCCCTCATCAAATCTACACACAATACCCCAAAACATGTTTTGGGGGCTTTAGTCATGTTTTAGAAATGTTTGTAAATGTATCAAAAATAAAAACTGAAATATCACATTTACATGAAGTATTCAGTCAGCACTTTGTTGAAGGACCTTTGGCAGTGATTACAGCCTCGAGTCTTCTTGGGTATGACGCCACATGCTTGGCACACCTGTATTGTATTTCTCCCATCTCTTTCTTGCAGATCCTCTCAAGCTCTGTCACGTTGGATGGGAAGCGAAGCTGCACAGCTATTTTCAGGTCTCTCCAGAGATGTTCACGGCCTCAAGTCCGAGCTCTGGCTGGTCTACTCAAGGACTTTCAGAGACTTGTCCTGAAGCCACTCCTGCGTGTTTTGGCTGTGTGCTTAGGGCTGTTTTCTTCTCAGTCTCCCAGTCCCTTTCCCTGAAAAACATCCCCCACACATGATGCTGCCACCACCATGCTTCAGCGTAGGGATAGTGCCAGGTTTCCTCCAGAGGGGACGCTTTGCTTTCAGACTGGGCTGGGAGTTCAATCTTGGTTTTATCAGACCAGCGAATCTTGTTTCTCATGGTTTCAGTTATTTAGGTGCCCCTTTTGGCAAACTCAAGGACGGGCTGTCATGTAACCTTTTACTGAGCAGTGCCTTCCATCTGGATACTCAGTGCTGCAGAGATGGTTGTCCTTCTGGAAGGTTCTCCCCCATCTCCACAGAGAAGCTCTGGGAGCTCTGTCAGTGACCATTGGGTTCTGGTCACCTCCTGACCAAGGCCCTTGACGGCCAGCTCTAAGAAGACTCTCTAGGTGGTTCCAAACCTCTTCCATTTAAGATGATGGAGGCCAATGTTCTTAGGGACCTTCAATGCTGCAGACATGTTTGTGCCTCAACACAATCCTGTCTCGAGCCACATTGAGAATTCCTTTGACATGGCATGGTTTTTGCTCTGACATTCACTGTCAACTGTGGGACTTATATAGACAGGTGCCTTTCCAAATCATGTCAATCAATTGAATTTGCCACCACAGGTGGATTCCAATCAAGTTGTAGAAACATCTCAAGGATGATCAATGAAAACAGGATGTATCTGAGCCAGTTTCGAGTCTCATAGCGAAGGGTCTGAATTCTGATGGAAATAAAACTTTAGTTTTTAGATTAGAAAGTTTTCAAACGTATTGAAGTCCTTTTCTCTTTGTCATTATTTGGTATTGTGTGTAGATCATACTACCCAAGATGGCGTAGCAGTCGGACGTGTGTTTTGTCTTGTCCCGCCTGTATAGTGTAAATATAGTTTTCTCCTCGCTTTTGTTCTGTATATATATTTCGTACATATTTTTAATCTCACTTTCCAACTACAGGCTGAATATACTCTCCTGCAACCCGCATCACCCAATGTGGTACGGATCTGCTTTCTATACTTTAGAATCGAACCCTCATCTGAAGCTAGCCGCTAACTAGCTACTAGCTAGCCACTGCTAGCGGTCTTCAACGCTAACTAGGACACCAGCGCGACATCTACCCAAAGCATATCAGACTGCTTTTTCTACCACATCTCCGGATTCCTACCGCAAGCTCTGGAACCTTTATACCGATCATCGTAAATAGCTAGCTGCAATCCCGAGTGGCTACTCCTGGCTAACGCCTCTGTCCCAGAGCAAGCACCAGTTAGCCTGGAGCTAGTCTCTAGCTAAGCCTCCATCTCCCTACCAGGCCGAAGAGGTCCAAAAATACCTAATTTTGCCAATTGGCCTGGACCTTACTGACCTCTACTGCCGACACGGAGCCCCGCGATCCATCACGACTGGTCCGCCGAGACCACCGTCCGAGGGGTTTCCCAAACAGGCTTTTCCGCTGCGACATCGCCAAAGATCCATCTGCTGGCCAAGGCCCGCGAGCTTTCTGAATCGCTGTATCTCCAGCTCACCGCATGAAGAGGAATAAACAGACTCACCCCATCGCGACGTCCCCAAAGGTTAACTCTCTAGCCCTCGCTATCTCCCTGCTTGCTAATTCGGCCTGCTAACAGCTAGCTTGTCAAGCTCCGGTCCGCTAACTGCTACCTTGTCTAGCTCGGGCCTACGAACTGTTAGCTTGTTAGCACAGGCCTGCTAACCGTCTGAACCACCGCGTCCCAATCACTCTCTGACCCCATTTACTTTCTATCTCTTTGATTTTTAATTTTGTTTATACCTTCCGGAAACCTGCCTCACCCAATGTGATACGGAATCGCTTATTACTTTTACTCTTATTTTTATTTTTATGACACACTCAAGAACCTCCAGACGCTAACCAGCTAACTAGCTGCAAGCTATGAGTCATGTTAGTTTAAAAAAAAATTAAAAAAACCTGGTCACTTGCCAGCCCAGCCACCCCTGCCCATCCACCGCTGCCCCCTGACACTGATCTCTTGGCTACAGCTGACGACGCTGACTGTCCATTAATCACGGTACTCCTTTCTGCTTGTTTGTCTTACTCTGTCGGCCCGTTGCCTAGTCAACGCCATTTTACCTGCTGTTTGTTGAAGTAGGATTAGCCTCACCTACTGTTTTTAGCTAGTTCAAATTCAACACCTGTGATTACTATATGCCTCACTGTATGTCTCTCAGATGTCAATATGCCTTGTATACTGTTGTTCAGGTTAGTTATAATTGTTTTAGTTCACAATGGAGCCCCTAGACCCACTCTGCATACCCTGTTACCTCCTTTGTCCCACCTCCCACACATGCGGTGACCTCACCCATTACAACCAGCATGTCCAGAGATACAACCTGTCTCATCATCACCAGTGCCTGGGCTTACCTCCGCCTGTACCCGCACCCCACCATACCCCTGTCTGCGCATTATGCCTGAATATATTCTACCATGCCCAGAAACCTGCTCCTCTTATCCTCTGCCCCAACGCCTAGGCGACCAGTTTTGATAGCCTTTAGCCGCACCCTCATACTACTCCTTCTCTGTTCCGCTGGTGATGTGGAGGTAAACCCAGGCCCTGCATGTCCCCAGGTACCCTCATTTGTTGACTTCTGATCGAAAAAGCCTTGGTTTTATGCATGTCAACATCAGAAGCCTCCCTAAGTTTGTTTTACTCACTGCTTAGCACACTCTGCTAACCCTGATGTCCTTGCTGTCTGAATCCTGGCTCAGGAAGGCCACCAAGAGATTTCATTGAACTAGTTTGCGGTCTCTGCAGAGAGATAGCCTGCAAAGTAATGTCATACTTTCCAGGTTCATACTCCAAACAGTTCGAACTACTAATTTTGAAAATTACCCTCTCCAGAAATAAGTCTCACTGTTGCCGGCCTGCTACCGCGGCCACCCTCAGCTCCCAGCTGTGCCCTGACACCATTTGTGAATTGATCGCCCCCATCTAGCTTCAGAGTTTGTTCTGTTAGGTGACCTAAACTGGGATATGCTTAACACCCCGGCAGTCCTACAATGTGCTAGATGCCCTCAATCTCACTCAAATCATCAAGGAACCCACCAGGTACAACCCTAACTCTGTAAACAAGGGCACCTCATAGACGCCATCCTGACCAACTGCCCTCCAAATACACCTCCGCTGTCTTCAACCAGGATCTCAGCGATCACTGCCTCATTGCCTGTATCCGCCACGGAGCCGAGTCAAATGACCACCCTCATCACTGTCAAACGCTCTCCTAAAACACTTCTGTGGAGCAGGCCTTTCTAATCGACCTGGCCCGGTATCCTGGAAGGACATTGACCTCATCCCGTCAGTTGAGGATGCCTGGTCATTCTTTAAAAGTAACTTCCTCACCATTTTAGATAAGCATGCCCGTTCAAAATGCAGAACCAAGAACAGATACAGCCCTTGGTTCACTCCAGACCTGACTGCCTCGACCAGCACAAAAACATCCTGTGGGCTGCAATAGCATCAATAGCCCTGATATGCAACTGTTCAGGAAGTCAGGAACCACATACACGCAGTCAGTCAGGAAAGCTAAGGCCAGCTTTTCAGGCAGAAGTTTGCATCCTGTAGCTCCAACTCCAAAAAGTTCTGGGACACTGTGAAGTCCATGGAGAACAAGAGCACCTCCTCCCACCTGCCCACTGCACTGAGGCTAGGTAACACGGTCTCCACCGATAAATCCACGATTATCGAAAGCTTCAATAAGCACTTCTCAACTGCTGGCCATGCCTTCCGTCTGGTTACCCAACCTTCGGCCAACAGCTCCGCCGCAGCTCCTCGCCCAAGCCTTCCAGGTTCTCCCTACCCAAATCCAGATAGCAGATGTTCTGAAAGAGCTGCAAAACCTAGACCCGCATAAATCAGCTGGCTTGACAATCTGACCCTCTATTTCTGAAACTATCTGCCGCCATTGTCGCAACTCCCTATTACCAGCCTGTTCAACCTCTCTTTCATATCGTCTGAGATCCCTAGGATTGGAAAGCTGCCGCAGTCATCCCCTCTTCAAAGGGGGGGAGACACCCTGGACCCAAACTGCGATAGACCTATATCCATCCTGCCCTGCCCATCTAAGGTCTTCGAAAGCCAAGTCAACAAACAGGTCACTGACCATCTCGAATCCCACCGCACCTTCTCCGCTGTGCAATCTGGTTTCCGAGCCGGTCACGGGTGCACCCAGCCACGCTCAAGGTACTAAACGATATCATAACCGCCATCGATAAAAGACAGTACTGTGCAGCCTTCATCGACCTCGCTAAGGCTTTCACTCTGTCAATCACCATATTCTTATCGGCAGACTCAATAGCCTCGGTTTCTCGGATGACTGCCTTGCCTGGTTCACCAATTACTTTGCAGACAGAGTTCAGTGTGTCAAATCGGAGGGCATGCTGTCCCGTCCTCTGGCAGTCTCTATGGGGGTGCCACAGGGTTCACTCTCGGGCCGACTCTTTCTCTGTATATATCAATGATGTTGCTCTTGCTGCGGGCGATTCCCTGATCCACCTCTACGCAGACGACACCATTCTATATACTTTCGCCCGCATTGACACTGTGCTATCTAACCTCCAAACGAGCTTCAATGCCATACAGCACTCCTTCCGTGGCCTCCAACTGCTCTTAAACACGAGTAAAACCAAATGCATGCTTTTCAACCGACGCTGCCTGCACCCGCATGCCCGACTAGCATCACCACCCTGGATGGTTCCGACCTTGAATATGTGGACATCTATAAGTACCTAGGTGTCTGGCTAGACTGCAAACTCTCCTTCCAGACTCACATCAAACATCTCCAATCGAAATCAAATCAAGAGTCTGCTTATTCCGCAACAAAGCCTCCTTCACTCACGCCGCCAAGCTTACCCTAGTAAAACTGACTATCCTACCGATCCTCGATTTCGGCGATGTCATCTACAAAATGGCTTCCAACACTCTACCAGCAAACTGGATGCAGTCTATCATAGTGCCATCCGTTTTGTCACCAAAGCACCTTATACCACCCACCACTGCGACTTGTATGCTCTAGTCGGCTGGCCCCTCGCTACATATTCGCCGCCAGACCCACTGGGCTCCAGGTCATCTACAAGTCCATGCTAGGTAAAGCTCCGCCTTATCTCAGTTCACTGGTCACGATGGCAACACCCATCCGTAGCACACGCTCCAGCAGGTGTATCTCACTGATCATCCTAAAGCCAACACTTATTTGGCCGCCTTCGTTCCAGTACTCTGCTGCCTGTGACTGGAACGAACTGCAAAATCGCTGAAGTTGAGAGACTTTATCTCCCTCACCAATCTCAAACATCAGCTATCCGAGCAGCTAACCGATCGCTGCAGCTGTACACAGTCTATTATAGCCCACCCATTTTCACCTACCTCATCCCCATACTGTTTTTATACTGTTTTAAAATTTTTTTAAGTTTTTTATTTGCTCTTTTGCACACCAATATCTCTACCTGTACATGACCATCTGATCATTTATCACCCAGTGTTAATCTGCAAAATTGTATTATTCGCCTACCCTCATGCCTTTTGCACACATTGTATATAGACTGCCCATTTTTTTTTTCTACTGTGTTATCGACTTGTTTATTGTTTGCTCCATGTGTAACTCTGTGTTGTCTGTTCACACTGCTATGCTTTATCTTGACCAGGTCGCAGCTGCAAAATGAGAACTTGTTCTCAACTAGCCTACCTGGTTAAATAAAGGTGTTCTCAACTAGCCTACCTGGTTAAATAAAGGTGTTCTCAACTAGCCTACCTGGTTAAATAAAGGTGTTCTCAACTAGCCTACCTGGTTAAATAAAGGTGTTCTCAACTAGCCTACCTGGTTACAATAAAGGTGTTCTCAACTAGCCTACCTGGTTAAATAAAGGTGTTCTCAACTAGCCTACCTGGTTAAATAAAGGTGTTCTCAACTAGCCTACCTGGTTAAATAAAGGTGTTCTCAACTAGCCTACCTGGTTAAATAAAGGTGTTCTCAACTAGCCTAACCTGGTTAAATAAAGGTGTTCTCAAACTAGCCTACCTGGTTAAATAAAGGTGTTCTCAACTAGCCTACCTGGTTAAATAAAGGTGTTCTCAACTAGCCTACCTGGTTAAATAAAGGTGTTCTCAACTAGCCTACCTGGTTAAATAAAGGTGTTCTCAACTAGCCTACCTGGTTAAATAAAGGTGTTCTCAACTAGCCTACCTTGGTTAAATAAAGGTGTTCTCAACTAGCCTACCTGGTTAAATAAAGGTGTTCTCAACTAGCCTACCTGGTTAAATAAAGGTGTTCTCAACTAGCCTACCTGGTTAAATAAAGGTGTTCTCAACTAGCCTACCTGGTTAAATAAAGGTGTTCTCAACTAGCCTACCTGGTTAAATAAAGGTGTTCTCAACTGGCCTACCTGGTTAAATAAAGGTGTTCTCAACTGGCCTACCTGGTTAAATAAAGGTGTTCCTCAACTGGCCTACCTGGTTAAATAACAAAGGTGTTCTCAACTGGCCTACCTGGTTAAATAAAGGTGTTCTCAACTAGCCTACCTGGTTAAATAAAGGTGAAATAAGAAAAAAAAAGATTGAAAATAAATAATTATAAAATCTTTATTTTTTTGTCAGATTCGGTTGACCCCCACCCCGAATTCAGTTTCCTCTGATTTGGTTTTCCCTTTTTCAGGTTTTCCCTGAAAAATAAAATAGAATGTCCAATTTTGTAGTTTTTCTAATTCCTCAACAATATTTAAACCACATCAGGAGACTACCTTTTGAGGTCTGGGGAAAATGTGTAGTTACCCTTTTTTAAATCTAACTGTGCACCAACCAGAGACCTCTGTTCGGATAGGGATGCTTCTGTAGCGCCGTGTGATGGCAGATTTCGCAAAACAAAATGGTTATTGATCGACGCAAATAATCCTGATCTCCTTTCTGCTAGGTAGACAGGCTAATTTGTCGTCTTTTCATCTCTATAAGAAGAAGGTTATCATTGGCATCATCGCCAACGGCTAAACCATGTATACAGGAGGGTGGGAAAATGCCAATTACTGATGCATGTGGTTCATGTCTTATGATTTAACAGGTGTGTGCCTTTCCAAACGGCTAAACCATGTATACAGGAGGGTGGGAAAATGCCAATTACTGATGCATGTGGTTCATGTCTTATGATTTAACTTGGGCAAATCAATTCATTTTTCTAATAAGTTCGATACATTTAATTGATTTCCTAGTTAAGTTCAACATTTTTTAATATTGTTGAATTCCGCTTTTAATGTCTGGATTTCGGCCATTGTTCTCCAACACAGAATTTATATATTTAAAAAAAATGTATTTATTTTTGTTTCAATCTATTAG
Organism: Oncorhynchus nerka; assembly: GCF_034236695.1. NCBI lineage: Eukaryota > Metazoa > Chordata > Actinopteri > Salmoniformes > Salmonidae > Oncorhynchus > Oncorhynchus nerka. The sequence continues at coordinate 13,668 of NW_027037986.1, read as the reverse complement.
TAATTGCTAGTCTAATTTGTTTCTTCTTTTCGCTCCTCATCCTGTAAACTCCTTGTACTCGTCTGTCTAAAGCTCTGGTTAGCTAATGGGCTCCAGTTTCCACAACAACCGACATTAGAGAGAACTGTTCTCTGTCTGCTAATAAGTGTCTGAAAACCCCTCTAGTCAAATGACAACTCTGCTGTATTAGACAGTTCACATTTTAGGACTAAATTGAGCAATGGAGGAAAAGAATCTCGCCCACCATCTTACTTCACTTCTAATGCGCTCGCCAGTCTCAATATTGCATAAGCTGATCTCCGTTTCACTTCCTCATTTCTGGTTCATGATCTCTCTTCTCTCTGGCTGACTGGTTTTACTATGGCTGCTCATGCATGTGGACACATGTCTGAACGCTCATTAATAACCAGGGGTTGGAAACGTTCTGAACAGAGTCCTCAATTTTTTTATTTTAATTTTCATGCAACTTGTTCGGAGCAGCAAAATAAAAGTTCTGAACTGGTTCGAAACCCCAAAAAAGTACCGATTTATAGTGTTCCTTTTTAAACCTTTTGAAATCCACGTTTTTCACATTTAAGTCATTAAATTACTTCACCAATCAGTGCGGATAGAGCAAGCAAGCTAGTTTAAATGTGTGATGGACAGTGTAGCTCTATGGCTCAAGATTTGTCGACTTTTTGCGGGTGGGGAGAGAGCGAGAGAGGGTTGAGGAGGAGGCTTGAAGCTCTGGGGCATCTTGTTATAGAAATGAAGTACACAGAATTATATCTAGGTGGAGCGGCTTCTATGGGAAAACTTTGAGCTAGCTAGCTAACAAGCTCGTGTTTCCGGAGAGGCACCAGAATTAAAAACGCATCAGTGCCCTTTTGTAGTTAAGAAATCCAACATCAGACGTTATAACTAGGCCTATAGTAACCTTAATAACAAGCATTGAACAAGTCAACCCGTTCTTCTCAAGAGATTTTTAAAAATGAGCTATCTTCTGAATCAAACTTGTAGCGTCAGTACAGTAGCCTATGATCTGGAGGGGCAGGTAGCCTAAACCCATTCCCCCCAAAAATTCAGCTTGCAAGAAGACACTGGAATACGTTTGAGTGAGGGCTTTGCGTTTTTGTTGTTTTACTAGACGAAGAAAAAGCCTGTAACGTTAAACATTTCTATTAACCGGTTCCGCATTTTCTGTTACGGATCATTTTCATTCAGTTTCAGTTTCTTGAAAATGTTCGTTATTTTCTGTTTTCTGAACCGGTTCCAACTCCTGTTACCAGAGAGGTACGAGGCCCCATGAGAGGTACGAGGCCCCGTCAAGGAGAGGTACGAGGCCCCGTCAGGAGAGAGGTACGAGGCCCCGCTCAAGGGGAGAGGTACGAGGCCCCGTCAAGGAGAGGTACGAGGCCCCGCCAAGGAGAGGTACGAGGCCCCGTGGCCAAGGGAGAGGTGCGAGGCCCCGTCAGGAGAGGTACGAGGCCCGCCAAGGAGAGGTACGAGGCCCCGCTAAGGAGAGGTACGAGGCCCCGTCAAGGAGAGGTACGAGGCCCTCGATCAAGGAGGGGTACAGTGTAGGGAGCTGCGTCTGAAACGGCACCCTGTGGGCTCTGGTCTAAAGCAGGGCACTACCCGTAAAGCTCTGGTCAAAAGCAGAGGCACTATATACTGTGTAGGGTGCCATTTCAGACAGCGCCTCTGTGTGTGCAGCGGAATGTTCTCAACTGTTCGTCTTGACTTATCATGCAGAAGACTGAAACGGCAGCGGCTTAAGTTCCTCTTTCTGTGTGGGGAAGTTGTTGTCCACAGTGTCAATGTTTGGGTTTCATCTGTCTATCTTCCGTGGTTTTGGTCGATTTTTAATGAAGTTCCTCTAAGTAGTGAGAAAGATTGTGGCCTCTGTTCATGACAGTCTTTCTATGAAGAGATTTTTATATTGCCACCGAAATAACTTGTCATATTTCATCGTGTGGTTCTGTAGAGATTGAGGCAGTTTTTGATTTGCTGCAAAGATAACAAGTGATACGTAAACGAGATGCTAAACGGTGTGGTTAAGCGATACAACAGACAGCAGATGTTTAAACGGTGTGGTTAAGTGATACAACAAAACAACTGTTAAACGGTGTGGTTAAAAGTGATACAACAGAAACAGACTGTTAAACGGTGTGGTTAAGTGATACAACAGAAAGAGATGTTAGACGGCGTGGTTAAGTGATACAACAGAAACAGATGTTAAGCGGTGTGGTTAAGTGATACTAACAACAGAAGAGTGTAAAACTGGTGTGGTTAAGTGATACAACAGAAACAGATGTTAAACGGTGTGGTTAAGTGATACAACAACAGAGATGTTAGACGGTGTGGTTAAGGGATACAACAGAAACCGATGTTAAACGGTGTGGTTAAGGATACAACAACAGAGATGTTAGGCCCGGTGTGGTTAAGGGATACAACAACAGAGATGTTAGACGGTGTGGTTAAGTGATACAAACAACAGAGATGTTAGACGGTGTGGTTAAGTGATACAACAGAAAGAGATGTTAAACGGTGTGGTTGAAAGCCTAAGGGGCTTTAGGAAAACCACACCACAAAAATAAAGGTGTATTAAAATAACTAATGGAGCCTACTAATTCTAAATGTAATTGATCAGTTATCCCAACATTCGGTTAAAGATCTGGCTACTGACTGTTAGAGAACAAACATTTCCATTGTTTAGTGAAGGCCGAGGTCTTCTAGGTGGTAACGGTATTTGAAGTGGGGAAGACGTAGGTTTCAGCCGCTATGAGGGAGGTGGTTGAACATAACGAGAGTACACTCTCGACTGGTTTCACTATTACGCAGTGAAAACGAACCTCAACGGCACACGGCAGGAGATAGAGTGCTCCCAGAACAGGAAAACATAGGCCTACAGTGTGTGTGTGTGTGTGCACACCTCAACCTGATTTCTGTATGAAAGGAATATTGCCAGGTGTGGTTCTGTGTGAAATTTAAATGTCTGTTTCCTCTCTTTTCACCCAGTCTTTCAAACATTTCCCTTGTTTTATTTAACTAGCCTACATCTGGACCATCCCATTTATCACTCGTACTCCTTAGTGTCATGGGAAGGAAACAGAACAGGAAGTGGATTTAACCACCGTAGTGTTGGAAACAGACATCATTATGACGTTATCCATCGTCACGCGTGTTTATTTCCCAAGCTACAGCAACAATATTTAACACACAGCAGGTCTTTGAAGGGACCAAAGAGATACGTGTTTTCAACGTGATACTGCTTTCGTCTCCGGCCAAACATCTGTATGGCATCGTGTTCCAGAATGCCTCCTCTGCTTCAGAGAGTCGTCCGCCTCAAGTGACTTGTTTAGTCCTGTAGTGACAGCCAGACGGCTCCCCGGGGCTTGTTTAGTCCTGTAGCGACAGCCAGACGGCTTCCTCCTGGGGGCTTGTTTAGTCCTGTAGTGACAGCCAGACGGCTTCCCCTGGGGGCTTGTTTAGTCCTGTAGTGGACAGCTGGAGCGGCTTCCCCTGGGGGCTTGTTTCGTCCTGTAGTGACAGCCAGACGGCTTCCCCTGGCTTGTTTAGTCCTATAGTGACAGCCAGACGGCTTCCCCCTGGGGCTTGTTTAGAATCCTGTAGTGACAGCCAGGACGGCTTGTTTAGTCCTTGTAGTGACAGCCAGACGGCTTGTTTAGTCCTGTAGTGACAGCCAGACGGCTTGTTTAGTCCTGTAGTGACAGCCAGACGGCTTCACCTGGGGGCTTGTTTAGTCCTGTAGTGACAGCCAGATCGCTTCCCCTGGGGGCTTGTTTAGTCCTGTAGTGACAGCCAGACGGCTTCCCTCTGGGGGCTTGTTTAGTCCTGTAGTGACAGCCAGACTTGGCTTCCCCTGGGGGCTTGTTTTAGTCCTGTAGTGACAGCCAGACAGCTTCCCCCTGGGGGCTTGTTTCAGTCCTGTAGTGACAGCCAGATGGCTTGTTTAGTCCTGTAGTGACAGCCAGACTGCTTGTTTAGTCCTGTAGTGACAGCCAGACAGCTTGTTTAGTTCTGTAGTGAAAGCCAGACGGCTTCCCCCAGGCTTGTTTAGTCCTGTAGTGACAGCCAGACGGCCTTGTTTAGTCCTGTAGTGACAGCCAGACGGCTTGTTTAGTCCTGTAGTGACAGCCAGACGGCTTGTTTAGTCCTGTAGTGACAGCCAGACAGCTTCACTCCGGGGCTTGTTTAGTCCTGTAGTGACAGCCAGACGGCTTCCCGGGGGCTTGTTTAGTCCTGTAGTGACAGCCAGACGGCTTGTTTAGTCCTGTAGTGACAGCCAGACGGCTTGTTTAGTCCTGTAGTGACAGCCAGACAGCTTGTTTAGTCCTGTAGTGACAGCCAGACGGCTTTCCCCTGTAGGGGCCGTTGTTTAGTCCTGTAGTGAAGCCAGCCAGACGGCTTGTTTAGTCCTGTAGTGACAGCCAGATCGGCTTGTTTAGTCCTGTAGTGACAGCCAGACACGCTTCACTGGGGGCTTGTTTAGTCCTGTAGTGACAGCCAGACGGCTTCCCCTGGGGGCTTGTTTAGTCCTGTAGTGACAGCCAGACGGCTTCGTTTGAGTCCTGTAGTGACAGCCAGACAGCTTCTCTCACCGGAAGCTTGTTTAGTCCTGTAGTGACAGCCAGACTGGCTTCCCCCGGGGCTTGTTTAGTCCTGTAGTGACAGCCAGACGGCTTGTTTAGTCCTGTAGTGACAGCCAGACGGCTTGTTTAGTCCTGTAGTGACAGCCAGACGGCTTGTTTAGTCCTGTAGTGACAGCCAGACAGCTTGTTTAGTCCTGTAGTGACAGCCAGACAGCTTCTCCACTCGGGGCTTGTTTAGTCCTGTAGTGACAGCCAGACGGCTTCCCCCCCGGGGGCTTGTTTAATAGACAACAGGTGGAAATTATAGGCAATTAGCAAGACACCCCCAATAAAGGAGTGTTTCTGCAGGTGGTGACCACAGACCACTTCTCAGTTCCTATGCTTCCTGGCTGATGTTTGGGTCACTTTTGAATGCTGGCGGTGCTTTCACTCTAGTGGTAGCATGAGACGGAGTCTACAACCCCCACAAGTGGCTCAGGTAGTGCAGCTCATCCAGGATGGCACATCAATGCGAGCTGTGGCAAGAAGGTTTGCTGTGCATGTCAGCGGTGTCCAGAGCATGGAGGCATTACCAGGAGACAGGCCAGTACATCAGGAGACGTGGAGGAGGCCGTAAGAGGGCAACAACCCAGCAGCAGGACCGCTACCTCTGCCTTTGTGCAAGGAGGAGCAGGAGGAGCACTGCCAGATTCCTGCAAAATGACCTCCAGCAGGCCACAAATGTGCATGTGTCTGATCAAGCGGTCAGAAACCGACTCCATGAGGGTGGCGAGGCGTCCACAGAAGTGGGGGCTGTGCTTACAGCCCAACACCGTGCAGGGCATTTGCATTTGCCAGAGAACACCAAGATTATGGGTCGCCACTCGCGCCTTGTGCTCTTCTGAATGACAGGTTCACACACAGGCACATGTGACAGTCCTGGAGGCTTGCCGTGAAACGTTTTTGCTGCCTGCAACATCCTCCAGCATGACCCGGTTTGCTGTGGAGTGGGTCAGTCATGGTGTGGGTGGCATTTCTTTGACAGCCTCCATGTGCTCGCCAGAGGTAGCCTGACTGCCATTGGGTACCGAGATGAGATCCTCAGACCCCATGTGAGACCATGCTGGTGCGGTTGGCCCTGGTTCCTCCTAATGCAAGATTAACAAGACCCTCATGTGGCTGGAGTGTCAGCAGTTCCTGCAAGAGGAAGGCATTGATGCTATGGATTGGCCCGCCCGTTCCCAGACCTGAATCCAATTGAGCACATCTGGGACATCATGTTCGCTCCATCTGATCCACAGACTGTCCAGGAGTTGGGATGCTTTAGTCCAGGTCTGGGAGGAGATCCTCAGAGACCATCCGCCACCTCTTCAGGAGTCATGCCCAGGCGTTATGGGAGGTCATACAGGCACGTGGAGGCCACACACACTACTGAGCCTCATTTTAACTTGTTTTAAGGACATTTCATCAAAGTTGGATCAGCCTGTAGTGTGTTTTCCACTTTAATTTTGGAGTGTGACTCCAAATCCAGACCTCCATGGGTTGATAAATTTGATTTCCATTGATAATTTTTGTGTGATTTTTGTTGTCAGCATTCAACTATGTAAAGAAAAAAAAATAAAAGTATTAAATAAGAATATTTCATTCATTCAGATCTAGGATGTTATTTTAGTGTTCCCTTTATTTGTTTGAGCAGTGTGTATGTATATATGTATGTGTGTGTATATATATATATATATATATAGTCTACGTGAGAAGAAGGTGATAGAGTGGGTAAGAGGTGACTTCAGAGATATATTGTGGTATATCAGTGTGTTCCAGACCCATTGCCTTCCACATTTTGTTACGCTAAAGCCTTATTCTAAGATGGATAAAAATAAATAAATACAATTTCTCAGCAATCTACACACAATATCCCATAATGCCAAATATAACAGGTTTTTGTAGAATATTGTGTGTTAGAGCCAAAAACCATGACGCCGAAAGGAATTGTCCGTAGAACTCCGAGACAAGATTGTGTCGAGGCACAGATCTGGGGGAAGGCTACAAAAACATCTATGCAGCATTGAAGGTCCCCAAGAACACAGTGGCCTCCATCATGTTTAAATGGATGAAGTTTGGAACCACCAAGACTCTTCCTAGAGCTGGCCGCCCAGCCAAACTGAGCAATCGGGGCAGAAGGGCCCAGTGGTCACTCTGACAGAGCTCCAGAGTTCCTCTGTGGAGATGGGAGAACCTTCCAGAAGGACAACCATCCCTACAGCACTCCACCAATCAGGCCTTTATGGTAGAGTGGCCAGATCAAAGCCACTCCTCAGTAAAAGGCACATGACCGCACTGCTTGCAGTTGGTCAAAAGGCACCTAAAGACTTCAGACCATGAGAAACAAGATTCTCTGGTCTGATGAAACCAAGATTAAACTCTTTGGCCTGAATGCCAATTGCAGTGCTGGATGAAACCTGGCACCATCCCTACGGTGAAGCATGGTGGTGGCAGCATCATGCTGTGGGGATGTTTTTCAGCTGCAGGGACTGGGAGACTAGTCAGGATCGAGGGAAAGATGAACAGAGCAAAGTACAGAGAGATCCTTGATGAAAACCTACTCCAGAGCGCTCGGGACCTCCGACTGGGCGGAGGTTCACCTTCCAACAGGACAACAACCCTAAGCACACAGCCAAGACAATGCAGGAGTGGCTTCGGACAAGTCTCTGAATGTCCTTGAATGGCCCAGCCAGAGCCTGGACTTGAACCCGATCAAACATCTCTGGAGAGACCTGAAAATAGCTGTGCAGCGACGCTCCCAATCCAACCTGACAGAGCTTGAGAGGATCTGCAGAGAAGATTGAGAGAGAACACAGGTGTGCCAGGCTTGTAGCGTCACACCCAAGAAGACTCGAGTCTGTAAACGCTGCCAAAGGTGCATCAACAAAGTACTGAGTAAAGGGTCTGAATACTTATGTAAATGTGATAATTCAGTTTTATTAAACCTGTTTTTGCCTGGTCATAATGGGGGTATTTTGTGTAGATTGAAAATAAAATATTTTAGAATAAGGATGTAACGTGAACCAAATGTGGAAAAAGTAAACTGGTCTGAATTCTTTCCGTATGCAGCCTTTGTCTTCTGAGGTGGAACCTAATCGTGCATTTCCTCTCTAAGACAGGAAATTACGTCGAAATAGTGGGGACAACTTCGTGTGTGTGGGGGGGGTCCTTTTAAACATTTAAACATTTATGAAGGTTTGGGGCGGCAGGGTAGCCTAGTGGTTAGAGCGTTGGACTAGTAACCGAAAGGTTGCAAGTTCGAATCCCCGAGCTGACAAGGTACAAATCTGTCCTTCTGCCCCTGAACAGGCAGTTAACCCACTCTTCCTAGGCCGTCATTGAAAATAAGAATTTGTTCTTAACTGACTTGCCTAGTAAAAATAAAGGTTGGGATTGGGAGACCCATAGGACGGCCCAGCATTGTCTGGGTTAGGCTGTCCATTGTAAATAAGAATTTGTTCATAACTGACCTGCCTAGTTAAATTAAAAACATATCAAATCAGGTTTAATAGCCTACAACATGTTGAAGCTTCTTAGAATATCCTACTTCAAAACCAAATGGTACATAGTCACTAAAAAACAACTGAACACTGAACAAAAATATAAACGCAACATGTAAAGTCCCTTCATGAGCTGAAATAAAAGATCCCAGAAATTTCTCTCAATTGCAGATTTTTGTTGTTGTTGTTTTACATATCTGTTAGTCAACATTTCTCTTTTTCTCCTCGGTCTGCTGATCGAAACCCGAGTTCGGGGTTTGTATTCGGAAGGGCCGGAGAGGGCTGTTCCCCTGTTCAGGGGCGGTCCTCTGATTTAGTTCAAATCAAAAAGGAATTGTATTTTTCTTCATTAAACAGTCCAAAATCATATTATACAAACGGTATCATACTCACTCATTTATCTTATACAACAATTAGATGTAAACCTCATATCTGAGGCTATTATATAAACAGCGTTATGGTAATGTGGCCACACCGTCTCCCATGAGCTTCCCCAAGTTGTGACAAACGGACCAGTTCGTAGCTGGATTCTTCACCCATCTTTTATACTTTTCTCCGGAACTTGAAATTTGTTCGTACCTCAAGTTCTGTGAGGTGGAAGTTCTCCATGAAAATCTACTCTCTCTACAATGTGTGTCCATGAGGAGATTCTCAGCAGTTTACCACGTCTCTTTGACCACAGCGGAAGGCAGAGAGAGGGGGATGGGCTTTCTGTACCCAAAGAGGCCAACGTCATGACAGTGTGCTTTGGGGACCTTTAACAGAATGTGACTGGCAGAATGGGTGTTGTATGTGGAGAATGAGGGCTGCAGTAGATATCTCAGATAGGGGGGAGTGAGGCCTAAGAGGGTTTTATAAATAAGCATCAACCAGTGGGTCTTGTGACGGGTATACAGAGATGACCAGTTTACAGAGTTTATGTGCAGTGATGTGTCCTATAAGGAGCACTGGTGCCAAATCTAATGGCCGAATGGTAAAGAACATCTAGCCGCTCGAGAGCACCCTTACCTGCCGATCTATAAATTATGTCTCCGTAATCTAGCATGTGTAGGATGGTCATCTGAATCAGGGTCAGTTTGGTGGCTGGTATACGGCCGCTGGGTTAGCATGGGTAGGATGGTCATCTGAATCAGGGTCAGTTTGGTGGCTGGTATACGGCCGCTGGGTTAGCATGGGTAGGATGGTCATCTGAATCAGGGTCAGTTTGGTGGCTGGTATACGGCCGCTGGGTTAGCATGGGTAGGATGGTCATCTGAATCAGGGTCAGTTTGGTAGCTGGTATACGGCCGCTGGGTTAGCATGGGTAGGATGGTCATCTGATTCAGGGTCAGTTTGGGAGGTGGTATACGGCCGCTGGGTTAAACGTTCTCTATTCTATTGATGATCAGATATCTCGGTTGGTTCTGTTCACATTTTACAGTTGATAGACAACTGTAGCACTGTTACAAACTTAGACAAATTTACCGGGTGTCCACCCATGGTGCTCAGAGTGACAGAAATCACATTTTAGATAATGGTAAATCATATTTTAAAAAACATGCAAGTCGAGAATGCAACGATGTGTGGTCTTTTTTTTTTTTTACCGAATTCACTTTGATCCCTCCAAGATCGCTATCTCGTACCTCTCCAAGATCTCTATCTACGTACCCTCCAAGATCTCTATCTCGTACTCCTCCAAGATCGCTATCTCGTACCCTCCAAGATCCCTATCTCGTACCCCCCAAGATCTCTATCTCGTACCCTCCAAGATCTCTATCTCGTACCCTCCAAGATCTCTATCTCGTACCCTCCAAGATCTCTATCTCGTACCCTCCAAGATCTCTATCTCGTACCCTCCAAGATCTCTATCTCGTACTCCTCCAAGATCTCTATCTCGTACTCCTCCAAGATCTCTATCTCGTACCCTCCATCAAGATCGCTATCTCGTACTCCTCCAAGATCTCCTATCTTACTGACTTTATTTTCCCTATGGGGAAATTTTGTTGCTATTTAAAAAAAAAATTATTGAACCTTTATTTAACTAGGCAAGTCAGTTAAGAACAAATTCTTATTTACAATGACAGCCTACCGGGAACAGTGAGAACTGCCTTGTTTATGGGCAGAACGACAGATTTTCACCGTGTCAGCTTGTGGATTCGATCTTTCGGTTACTAGTCCAATGCTCTAAACAGTAAGCTACCTGCTGGTTACTAGTCCAGCGCTCTTACCTCTAGGCTACCTGCTCTAACCACTAGGCTACCTGCTGGTTACTAGTCCAACGCTCTAACCACTAGGCTACCTGCCGCCTCTACACTCTAACCACTTCAGGGCTACCTGCCGCCTCTACACTAAATCCACTAGCTCCTGCCCCACCTCTAACCACTAGGCTACCTGCCGCCTCTACACTCTAACCACTAGGCTACCTGCCGCCTCTACACTCTAACCACTAGGCTACCTGCCGCCTCACACTCTAACCACTAGGCTACCTGCCGCCTCTACACTCTAACCACTCAGGCTACCTGCCGCCCACACTCTAACCACTAGGCTACCTGCCGCCTCTACACTCTAACCACTAGGCTACCTGCCGCCTACACTCTAACCACTAGGCTACCTGCCGCCTCTGCACTCTAACCACCAGGCTACCTGCCGCCTCTACCACTCTAACCACTAGGCTACCTGCCGCCTCTACACTCCAACCACTAGGCTACCTGCCGCCTCTACACTCTAACCACTAGGCTACCTGCCGCCTCTACACTCTAACCACTAGGCTACCTGCCGCCTCTACACTCTAACCACTAGGCTACCTGCCGCCTCTACACTCTAACCACTAGGCTACCTGCCGCCTCTACACTCTAACCACTAGGCTACCTGCCGCCTCTACACTCTAACCACTAGGCTACCTGTGTTTATGGTTGAGTGGGGACACAACACATCCCTGAGGAGAGACTGTGTTGGTGGTGGAGTGGAGACACAACACATCCCTGAGGAGAGACTGTGTTGGTGGTGGAGTGGAGACACAACACATCCCTGAGGAGAGACTGTGTTGGTGGTGGAGTGGGGACACAACACATCCCTGAGGAGAGACTGTGTTGGTATTGCATATGTTCGACACTTGGGGACCTATTATGACTCGCTGTGAGCGTTGTCTCAGGATGTCCAACAGCCACAAAACAAGCCCCCCATCTAAGGAGAAGTCCTGAATGAGTCTCTGTGCCAGAATGTTGGGCTGGATTGTGTTGACGGCTGAAGAAAAATCAATAAACAGAACCCTAACATGGGATTTGGAACCCTCTAGATGTCTATAGACAATGTTAATACCCCCTCGAGATGTCTATAGGCTGATAGGCAAACTGAAATGGGTTGAGGAGCTTCTGGGTGACACTGAGAATATGACTTTTCACAAGTTTCTCAAGGCATTTCATTACTAAGGATGTCAAGGCAACAGGGCGGTAGTCATTGGGGCGGCAGGGTAGCCTAGTGGTTAGAGCGTTGGACTAGTAACCGGAAGGTTGCAAGTTCAAACCCCGAGCTGACAAGGTACAAATCTGTCGTTCTGCCCCTGAACAGGCAGTTAACCCACTGTTCCTAGGTCGTCATTGAAAATAAGAATTTGTTCTTAACTGACTTGCCTGGTTAAATAAAGGTACAATTTTTTTTATTTTTCATTAAATGCTTTAGAAATGGGTATAATTATTGAGTTCTTCCACAATACTGGCACGTGTTGCTGGTTGAGTGAGGATTGGAAAATGTAACAAACACCAGCCAGTTGTTCAGCACAGTGCTTTAACACGTTCTCTTATATTGCCTGGGCTTTTTGTATGTGTTACATCCCCTGAACAACTTTTAACACATCAGACTGTTGAACAACAACTAGTATTGTTCCTGTTCCCAAGAAAGCTAAGGTAACTGAGCTAAACGACTACCGCCCCGTAGCACTCACTTCCGTCATCATGAAGTGCTTTGAGAGACTAGTCAAGGACCATATCACCTCCACCCTACCTGACACCCTAGACCCACTCCAATTTGCTTACCGCCCAAATAGGTCCACAGACGATGCAATCTCAACCACACTGCACACTGCCCTAACCCACCTGGACAAGAGGAATACCTATGTGAGAATGCTGTTCATCGACTACAGCTCGGCATTCAACACCATAGTACCCTCCAAGCTCGTCATCAAGCTCGAGACCCTGGGTCTCGACCCGCCCTGTGCAACTGGGTGCTGGACTTCCTGACGGGCCGCCCACAGGTGGTGAGGGTAGGCAACAACATCTCCTCCCGCTGATCCTCAACACGGGGCCCCACAAGGGTGCGTTCTGAGCCCTCTCCTGTACTCCCTGTTCACCCACGACTGCGTGGCCACGCACGCCTCAACTCAATCATCAAGTTTGCGGACGACACAACAGTGGTAGGCTTGATTACCAACAACGACGAGACGGCCTACAGGGAGGAGGTGAGGGCCCTCGGAGTGTGGTGTCAGGAAAATAACCTCACACTCAACGTCAACAAAACTAAGGAGATGATTGTGGACTTCAGGAAACAGCAGAGGGAACACCCCTATCCACATCGATGGATCAGTAGTGGAGAGGGTAGCAAGTTTTAAGTTCCTCGGCATACACATCACAGACAAACTGAATTGGTCCACTCACACTGACAGCGTCGTGAAGAAGGCGCAGCAGCGCCTCTTCAACCTCAGGAGGCTGAAGAAATTCGGCTTGTCACCAAAAGCACTCACAAACTTCTACAGATGCACAATCGAGAGCATCCTGGCGGGCTGTATCACCGCCTGGTGCGGCAACTACTCCGCCCTCAACCGTAAGGCTCTCCAGAGGTAGTGAGGTCTGCACAACGCGCATCACGGGGCAAACTACCTGCCCTCCAGGACACCTACACCACCCGATGTTACAGGAAGGCCATAAAGATCATCAAGGACATCAACCACCCGAACCACTGCCTGTTCACCCCGCTATCATCCAGAAGGCGAGGTCAGTACAGGTGCATCAAAGCTGGGACCGAGAGACTGAAAAACAGCTTCTATCTCAAGGCCATCAGACTGTTAAACAGCCACCACTAACATTGAGTGGCTGCTGCCAACACACTGTCATTGACACTGACCCAACTCCAGCCACTTTAATAATGGGAATTGATGGAAATGATGTAAATATATCACTAGCCACTTTAAACAATGCTACCTTATATAATGTTACTTACCCTACATTATTCATCTCATATGCATATGTATATACTGTACTCTAGATCATCGACTGCATTCTTATGTACATGTATCACTAGCCACTTTAACTATGCCACTTTGTTTACTTTGTCTACATACTCATCTCATATGTATATACTGTACTCGATACCATCTACTGTATGCTGCTCTGTACCATCACTCATTCATATATCCTTATGTACATATTCCTTATCCCCTTACACTGTGTATAAGACAGTAGTTTTGGAATTGTTAGTTAGATTACTTGTTGGTTATCACTGCATTGTCGGAACTAGAAGCACAAGCATTTCGCTACACTCGCATTAACATCTGCTAACCATGTGTATGTGACAAATAAAAT
>NW_027037985.1:0-24471 GCF_034236695.1 Oncorhynchus nerka | reverse complement strand
CACCTCCTGGACAGGACACTAGTCTATCTCCTGTTTCTGTAGTGAGGCAGCTTGATGTACCAGTACACTAGTCTATCTCCTGTTTCTGTAGTGAGGCAGCTTGATGTACCTGGACACCTCCTGGACAGGACACTAGTCTATCTCCTGTTTCTTTCTGTAGTACACCTCCTGACAGGACACTAGTCTAGCTTGATGTACCAGGACACCTCCTGGTTTCTGTAGTGAGGAGCTTGATGTACCAGTAGTCTATCTCCTGTTTCTGTAGTGAGGCAGCTTGATGTACCAGTACACTAGTCTATCTCCTGTTTCTGTAGTGAGGCAGCTTGATGTACCTGGACACCTCCTGGACAGGACACTAGTCTATCTCCTGTTTTCTGTAGTGAGGCAGCTTGATGTACACCTCCTGACAGGACCAGTACACTTGATGTACCAGTCTATCTCCTGTTTCTGTAGTGAGGCAGCTTGATGTACCTGGACACCTCCTGGACAGGACACGAGTCTATCTCCTGTTTCTGTAGTGAGGCAGCTTGATGTACCAGTACACTAGTCTATCTCCTGTTTCTGTAGTGAGGCAGCTTGATGTACCTGGACACCTCCTGGACAGGACACTAGTCTATCTCCTGTTTCTGTAGTGAGGCAGCTTGATGTACCAGTACACCTCCTGGACAGGTACAGTCTATCTCCTGTTTCTGTAGTGGGCAGCTTGATGGACACTAGTCTATCTCCTGTTTCTGTAGTGAGGCAGCTTGATGTACCAGTACACCTCCTGGACATGACACTAGTCTATCTCCTGTTTCTGTAGTGAGGCAGCTTGATGTACCAGTACACTAGTCTATCTCCTGTTTCTGTAGTGAGGCAGCTTGATGTACCTGGACACCTCCTGGACAGGACACTAGTCTATCTCCTGTTTCTGTAGTGAGGCAGCTTGATGTACCAGTACACCTCCTGGACATGACACTAGTCTATCTCCTGTTTCTGTAGCTTGATGAGGCATCTCCTGTTTCTTGATGTACCTGGACACCTCCTGGACAGGACACTAGTCTATCTCCTGTTTCTGTAGTGAGGCAGCTTGATGTACCAGTACACCTCCTGGACAGGACACTAGTCTATCTCCTGTTTCTGTAGTGAGGCAGCTTGATGTACCAGTACACTAGTCTATCTCCTGTTTCTGTAGTGAGGCAGCTTGATGTACCTGGACACCTCCTGGACAGGATGTACCAGTACACTAGTCTATCTCCTGTTTCTGTAGTGAGGCAGCTTGATGTACCAGTACACCTCCTGGACAGGACACTAGTCTATCTCCTGTTTCTGTAGTGAGGCAGCTTGATGTACCAGGACACCTCCTGGACAGGACACTAGTCTATCTCCTGTTTCTGTAGTGAGGCAGCTTGATGTACCAGGACACCTCCTGGACAGGACACTAGTCTATCTCCTGTTTCTGTAGTGAGGCAGCTTGATGTACCAGACACCTCCTACACTAGTCTATCTCCTGTTTCTGTAGTGAGGCAGCTTGATGTACCTGAGATCTCCTGTTTCTGTAGTGACAGCTCCTGGACAGGACACTAGTCTATCTCCTGTTTCTGTAGTGAGGCAGCTTGATGTACCAGTACACTAGTCTATCTCCTGTTTCTGTAGTGAGGCAGCTTGATGTGATGTACCTGGACACCTCCTGGACAGGACACTAGTCTATCTCCTGTTTCTGTAGTGAGGCAGCTTGATGTACCAGTACACCTCCTGGACAGGACACTAGTCTATCTCCTGTTTCTGTAGTGAGGCAGCTTGATGTACCAGGACACCTCCTGGACAGGACACTAGTCTATCTCCTGTTTCTGTAGTGAGCTTGATGTACCAGACACCTCCTGGACAGGACATGTACCAGTACACCTCCTGGACATGACACTAGTCTATCTCCTGTTTCTGTAGTGAGGCAGCATGATGTACCAGTACACTAGTCTATCTCCTGTTTCTGTAGTGAGGCAGCTTGATGTACCTGGACACTATCTCCTGGACAGGTACCACTGGACAGGTCTATCTCCTGTTTCTGTAGTGAGGCAGCTTGATGAACCATGGTACACCTCCTGGACAGGACACTAGTCTATCTCCTGTTTCTGTAGTGAGGCAGCTTGATGTACCAGTACACTAGTCTATCTCCTGTTTCTGTAGTGAGGCAGCTTGATGTACCTGGACACCTCCTGGACAGGACACTAGTCTATCTCCTGTTTCTGTAGTGAGGCAGCTTGATGTACCAGTACACCTCCTGGACAGGACACTAGTCTATCTCCTGTTTCTGTAGTGAGGCAGCTTGATGTACCAGGACACCTCCTGGACAGGACACTAGTCTATCTCCTGTTTCTGTAGTGAGGCAGTCTATCTCCTGTTTCTCCTTGTCTATCTCCTGTTTCTGTGTACAGCTTGAGGACACCTCCTGGACAGGACACTAGTCTATCTCCTGTTTCTGTAGTGAGACAGCTTGATGTACCAGTACACTTCCTGGACAGGACACTAGTCTAGTGCAGGGCCGGACCACCAATCCATCTCCTTAATGCTGAGTACCAAGGAGAGATGCATTGGGTCCCAATTTGACAGTCTTTGGTATGACTCAGCTAGGGATCAAACACATAACCTTCCAATCTCAGGGTGGACTCTAACCACAAGACCACGGAGTTTGTTATTTAAATATATGGGGCAACACAAAACGCAAAGAGTTAAGCAAGGGGCGTATTGATGATCAATGTCCATTTTTGGATTACATTTACCAGAAACTACCATAACCACTGCAAGTGGTTGTGCAACAGCTAACCCAGTCTATAAGGTGAAAACATGAAGTCAACATCAAGGGTATTTTCTTTCCAACCAACACGCTCACTCAAAAAGCCTTCCTTTCTCTCTCTGTGGGATTCTCCTGACCCTTTGACCCCAGCCTTGACCATTTGGCCTTCCTGTCTGGAGCTCCCTGGGGACCAGAGGGCCAGTTGGCTCAGCCCACTGCCCATGTGTCCGGTCCAGCTTGGCCTTTCTCTCTTCTCCTGCCTGGCTGCCTGGAGCCTTTTAGTGCCACACTTGGCCTCTCATGAGAAAATCACCTAGCTGGCCTAACTATCCGTGTGATCAGCCTGTGACTGTGGATTCGTCTCAAATGGCACCCTATTCCCTATGGGCCCAGGTCAAAAGTAGTGGCCTTGAAAGGGAATTAAGCGTGCCATTTGGGACAGTCACACGAGCCTCGGGACTGCATGGGGACTGGGGGAAAACATGAATCTTATTTGTCCTAAGTTTTCCCAGAGGAGCTGTGGGACCAGACTGGGCGTTCAGTCCACCGATAGAACGTTACTGCCACCAGACGCCCGTTATCTCACGACCCAGCCAGCCAGTCTGGGAACCTAATTAGATGTGAACCTTAATATATATATCCCAAATGGCCCCTATTTCCTATATAGTGTACTCCTTTTGACCAGGGCCCAAAAGCCACATTATGCAAATGTTGTTAGATTTGTGTCTATTTAGTTTTCATTCCACTCTATAATTTTATTTACTTATTTTTTCTATCTCACTCTTTCACTCTCTCTCTCTCTCTCTCTCTCTCTCTCTCTCTCTCTCTCTCTCTCTCTCTCTCCTCCCTTTCTCTCTCTCTCTCTCTCTCTCTCTCCCTCCCTTTCTCTCTCTCTCTCTCCCCTTTCTCTCTCTCTCCTTTCTCTCTCTCTCTCTCTCCTTTCTCTCTCTCTCTCCCTTTCTCTCTCTCTCTCCCTTTCTCTCTCTCTCTCTCCCTCTCTCTCTCTCTCTCCCTTTCTCTCTCTCTCTCTCCCTTTCTCTCTCTCCCTCTCTCTCTCTCTCCCTTTCTCTCTCTCTCTCCCTTTCTCTCTCTCTCTCTCCCTTTCTCTCTCTCTCTCTCTCTCTCTCTCTCTCTCTCTCTCTCTCTCTCTCTCTCTCCTTTCCTCTCACACTCCCCCCCCTCTCTCTCCTTCCCTCTCTCTCCTTCCCTCTCTCTCTCTCTCCTTCCCTCTCTCTCTCTCTCTCTTGCTTTCCCTGTTTCACTTTGTGCCCCTGAGAAGGGAGGAAAGCAGAGAGGTGTGAGAGCCAGCATTTGCTGCTTGGCTGTGTGAAGAGTCAGCTGGAGGAGTGTTGGTAATTGGACACTTTGTTTGAAATAGTTGTGTAATTGAGAGTTGGTTTAGTGTTCCCGTGGATCTCTTCACCCCAGACTCAATGGATTCACACTGAGATCATCAGTGTCATCAGACTCCAATAGTCAATTACTTAATAAATCACAGACCTAGCTGTAGTCCCAAACGGCACACTATTCCCTACATAGTGCTATTCCCTACATAGGCTGTGTTTACACAGGCAGCCCAATTCTGATATATATATTTTTGACTAATTGGTATTTTGACCAATCACATCAGATCTTTTCACATCATATATTTTTAGAGCTGATATGATTGGTCAGAAGACCAATTTGTGAAAACAATATAACAGAATTGGACTGTCTGTGTAATCGCAGCCATATTGCACTACTTGTGACCAGAGCCATATGGGCCCTGGTTAAAAGTCGTGCACTATATAGGGAATAGGGTGCCATTTGGGACACTGCCCTACCTAGCTTACTCTGTTTGCAAAGTAGTGGCTGTTAGTGCACGATAAACTACCAGTCATTGTTGAACTTTGCTCAGTGCATATTAAATGACTGCTTTTAGTGTTAGACTGTTTTACTGTTCAGTATAATCTTTGTCTTCAACTTGATACCCGACTATAAAATTAGACAACGACTTTTAAACATGTTTGAATTCCATTTACCAATGTCAACGACTGAGATGGGTCGGAAGGCTGCAAAGACATGCAGGACGTTATCAGACGACTGTATAATGAAGGTGAGATAAATGAGGAATGGCTGATGTTAAACTGAGAATACACACGTTCACCAGGGAACACTAACCCCTGGTACAAAGACCATGTGGTCAGGGGAATTAGTCAGATTAGCATGTGTATCATGGGTGTGTGTGTGTGTGTGTGTGTGTGTGTGTGTGTGTGTGTGTGTGTGTGTGTGTGTGTGTGTGTGTGTGTGTGTGTGTGTGTGTGTGTGTGTGTGTGTGTGTGTGTGTGTGTGTGTGTGTGTGTGTGTGTGTGTGTGTGTGTGTGCATGAGTGTGCGTGCATGTGCGTGTGTGTGTGTGTGTGTGCATGTGCGTAGCCACAATTCTCCAGCATCAATACTGTACATAGAGGATGATTTAGCCTGGCTGGGATACACAGTTTTGTGGCCTGCTAGGCCACTGGGGGGGTGGTTCAGTGTTTAGAGATATCCTTTCATTGAGAACAGAACAATAGCCCTCTGTTTCATTCACATGCAGATGTACCCAGGAAATGGAACAATCAGATTTCAACCCTGTTACAGGAGAAAACAACTCATATTAATATTACATCTTCCAGGAATATCTATTTATTGAATATCTATGTCTAGCTGTGTGTGTTTGTGTCGTGTGTGTGTGTGCGCACGTGTTTATGTGTGTGTTAAACTATCTGTACTTTGCAGCAACCACACATAGCAGGGATAGTTGCTGTGTGGCCAGTGGTGAGGAGGGAGGTAGGTGCTGTGGTGAGGAGGGAGGTAGTTGCTGTGGTGAGGAGGGAGGTAGTTGCTGTGTGGCCAGTGGTGAGGAGGGAGGTAGTTGCTGTGTGGCCTGTGGTGAGGAGGGAGGTAGTTGCTGTGTGGCCAGTGGTGAGGAGGGAGGTAGTTGCTGTGTGGCCAGTGGTGAGGAGGGAGGTAGTTGCTGTGTGGCCAGTGGTGAGGAGGGAGGTAGTTGCTGTGTGGCCAGTGGTGAGGAGGGAGGTAGTTGCTGTGTGGCCAGTGGTGAGGAGGGAGGTAGTTGCTGTGTGGCCAGTGGTGAGGAGGGAGGTAGTTGCTGTGTGGCCAGTGGTGAGGAGGGAGGTAGTTGCTGTGTGGCCAGTGGTGAGGAGGGAGGTAGTGTTGGTAGAAGAGGACCACAATCTGTCACAGCTTCGCTGCTGTCTTTTCCATTAGCCTGTCCTTTCCTGCAGCCCTATAGCATCTCTCAGCACCTGAGGACGACGGCACCATGTGAGATTCTGTTTGTCCTCCCTTTCATCTTCCTTTCCACTCCAGACCTGTTCTGTTAGTCCTCCCTTCCATCCTCCTTTCCACTCCAAACCTGTTCTGTTAGTCCTCCCTTCCATCATCCTTTCCACTCCAAACCTGTCTGTTAGTCCTCCCCTTCCATCCTCCTTTCCACTCCAAACCTGTTCTGTTAGTCCTCCCCTTCCATCCTTCTTTCCACTCCAAACCTGTTCTGTTAGTCCTCCCCTTCCATCCTCCTTTCCACTCCAAACCTGTTCTGTTAGTCCTCCCCTTCCATCCTCCTTTCCACTCCAAACCTGTTCTGTTAGTCCTCCCCTTCCATCCTTCTTTCCACTCCAAACCTGTTCTGTTAGTCCTCCCCTTCCATCCTCCTTTCCACTCCAAACCTGTTCTGTTAGTCCTCCCTTCCATCCTCCTTTCCACTCCAAACCTGTTCTGTTAGTCCTCCCTTCCATCCCCATTCCATTCCAAACCTGTTCTGTTAGTCCTCCCTTCCATCCTCCTTTCCATTCCAAACCTGTTCTGTTAGTCCTCCCTTCCATCCTCCTTTCCACTCCAAACCTGTTCTGTTAGTCCTCCGCTTCCGTCCTCCTTTCCACTCCAAACCTGTTCTGTTAGTCCTCCGCTTCCATCTTCCTTTCCACTCCAAAACTGTTCTGTTAGTCCTCCCCTTCCATCTTCCTTTCCATTCCAAACGTGTTCGGTTAGTCCTCCCTTCCATCCTCCTTTCCACTCCAAACCTGTTCTGTTAGTCCTCCCCTTCCATCTTTCTTTCCATTCCAAACCTGTTCTGTTAGTCCTCCCTTCCATCATCCTTTCCACTCCAAACCTGTTATGTTAGTCCTCCCTTCCATCCTCCTTTCCACTCCAAACCTGTTCTGTTAGTCCTCCCTTCCATCCTCCTTTCCATTCCAAGCCTGTTCTGTTAGTCCTCCCTTTCATCCTCCTTTCCACTCCAAACCTGTTCTGTTAGTCCTCCCTTCCATCCTCCTTTCCACTCCAAACCTGTTCTGTTAGTCCTCCCTTCCATCCTCCTTTCCATTCCAAGCCTGTTCTGTTAGTCCTCCCTTTCATCCTCCTTTCCACTCCAAACCTGTTCTGTTAGTCCTCCCTTCCATCCTCCTTTCCATTCCAAGCCTGTTCTGTTAGTCCTCCCTTCCATCCTCCTTTCAATTCCAAACCTGTTCAGTTAGTCCTCCCTTCCATCCTCCTTTCCACTCCAAACCTGTTCTGTTAGTCCTCCCTTCCATCCTCCTTCCACTCCAAACCTGTTCTGTTAGTCCTCCCTTCCATCCTCCTTTCCATTCCAAATCTGTTCAGTTAATCCTCCCTTCCATCCTCCTTTCCACTCCGAACCTGTTCTGTTAGTCCTCCCTTCCATCCTCCTTTCCATTCCAAATCTGTTCAGTTAGTCCTCCCTTCCATCCTCCTTTCCACTCCAAACCTGTTCTGTTAGTCCTCCCCTTCCATCCTCCTTTCCACTCCAAACCTGTTCTGTTAGTCCTCCCCTTCCATCCTTCTTTCCACTCCAAACCTGTTCTGTTAGTCCTCCCCTTCCATCCTCCTTTCCACTCCAAACCTGTTCTGTTAGTCCTCCCCTTCCATCCTTCTTTCCACTCCAAACCTGTCTGTTAGTCCTCCCCTTCCATCCTCCTTTCCACTCCAAACCTGTTCTGTTAGTCCTCCCTTCCATCCCCATTCCATTCCAAACCTGTTCTGTTAGTCCTCCCTTCCATCCTCCTTTCCATTCCAAACCTGTTCTGTTAGTCCTCCCTTCCATCCTCCTTTCCACTCCAAACCTGTTCTGTTAGTCCTCCGCTTCCGTCCTCCTTTCCACTCCAAACCTGTTCTGTTAGTCCTCCGCTTCCATCTTCCTTTCCACTCCAAAACTGTTCTGTTAGTCCTCCCCTTCCATCTTCCTTTCCATTCCAAACCTGTTCGGTTAGTCCTCCCTTCCATCCTCCTTTCCACTCCAAACCTGTTCTGTTAGTCCTCCCCTTCCATCTTCCTTTCCATTCCAAACCTGTTCTGTTAGTCCTCCCTTCCATCATCCTTTCCACTCCAAACCTGTTATGTTAGTCCTCCCTTCCATCCTCCTTTCCACTCCAAACCTGTTCTGTTAGTCCTCCCTTCCATCCTCCTTTCCATTCCAAGCCTGTTCTGTTAGTCCTCCCTTTCATCCTCCTTTCCACTCCAAACCTGTTCTGTTAGTCCTCCCTTCCATCCTCCTTTCCACTCCAAACCTGTTCTGTTAGTCCTCCCTTCCATCCTCCTTTCCATTCCAAGCCTGTTCTGTTAGTCCTCCCTTCCATCCTCCTTTCCATTCCAAACCTGTTCAGTTAGTCCTCCCTTCCATCCTCCTTTCCACTCCAAACCTGTTCTGTTAGTCCTCCCTTCCATCCTCCTTTCCACTCCAAACCTGTTCTGTTAGTCCTCCGCTTCCGTCCTCCTTTCCACTCCAAACCTGTTCTGTTAGTCCTCCGCTTCCATCTTCCTTTCCACTCCAAAACTGTTCTGTTAGTCCTCCCCTTCCATCTTCCTTTCCATTCCAAACCTGTTCGGTTAGTCCTCCCTTCCATCCTCCTTTCCACTCCAAACCTGTTCTGTTAGTCCTCCCCTTCCATCTTCCTTTCCATTCCAAACCTGTTCTGTTAGTCCTCCCTTCCATCATCCTTTCCACTCCAAACCTGTTATGTTAGTCCTCCCTTCCATCCTCCTTTCCACTCCAAACCTGTTCTGTTAGTCCTCCCTTCCATCCTCCTTTCCATTCCAAGCCTGTTCTGTTAGTCCTCCCTTTCATCCTCCTTTCCACTCCAAACCTGTTCTGTTAGTCCTCCCTTCCATCCTCCTTTCCACTCCAAACCTGTTCTGTTAGTCCTCCCTTCCATCCTCCTTTCCATTCCAAGCCTGTTCTGTTAGTCCTCCCTTCCATCCTCCTTTCCATTCCAAACCTGTTCAGTTAGTCCTCCCTTCCATCCTCCTTTCCACTCCAAACCTGTTCTGTTAGTCCTCCTTCCATCCTCCTTCCACTCCAAACCTGTTCTGTTAGTCCTCCCTTCCATCCTCCTTTCCATTCCAAATCTGTTCAGTTAATCCTCCCTTCCATCCTCCTTTCCACTCCAAACCTGTTCTGTTAGTCCTCCCTTCCATCCTCCTTTCCATTCCAAATCTGTTCAGTTAGTCCTCCCTTCCATCCTCCTTTCCACTCCAAACCTGTTCTGTTAGTCCTCCCTTCCATCCTCCTTCCACTCCAAACCTGTTCTGTTAGTCCTCCCTTCCATCCTCTTTTCCATTCCAAATCTGTTCAGTTAGTCCTCCCTTCCATCCTCATTTCCACTCCAAACCTGTTCTGTTAGTCCTCCCCTTCCATCTTCCTTTCCACTCCAAACCTGTTCTGTTAGTCCTCCCTTCCATCCTCCTTTCCATTCCAAACCTGTTCTGTTAGTCCTCCTTTCCATTTCCAGTCCTCCTTCCTCCTCCTTCCATTCCAAACCTGTTCTGTTAGTCCTCCCTTCCATCCTCCTTCCATTCCAAACCTGTTCTGTTAGTCCTCCCTTCCATCCTCCTTTCCATTCCAAATCCAAACCTGTTCTGTTAGTCCTCCTCCCTTCCATCCTCCTTCCCATTCCAAACCTGTTCTGTTAGTCCTCCCTTCCATCCTCCTTTCCATTCCAAATCTGTTCAGTTAGTCCTCCCTTCCATCCTCCCTTTCCACTCCAAACCTGTTCTGTTAGTCCTCCTTCCATCCTCCTTTCCACTCCAAACCTGTTCTGTTAGTCCTCCTTCCATCCTCCTTTCCACTCCAAACCTGTTCTGTTAGTCCTCCCTTCCCCTTTCCACTCCAAACCTGTTCTGTTAGTCCTCCGCTTCCATCTTCCTTTCCACTCCAAAACTGTTCTGTTAGTCCTCCTTCCATCTTCCTTTCCATTCCAAACCTGTTCGGTTAGTCCTCCCTTCCATCCTCCTTTCCACTCCAAACCTGTTCTGTTAGTCCTCCCTTCCATCTTCCTTTCCATTCCAAACCTGTTCTGTTAGTCCTCCCTTCCATCATCCTTTCCACTCCAAACCTGTTATGTTAGTCCTCCCTTCCATCCTCCTTTCCACTCCAAACCTGTTCTGTTAGTCCTCCCTTCCATCCTCCTTTCCATTCCAAGCCTGTTCTGTTAGTCCTCCCTTTCATCCTCCTTTCCACTCCAAACCTGTTCTGTTAGTCCTCCCTTCCATCCTCCTTTCCACTCCAAACCTGTTCTGTTAGTCCTCCCTTCCATCCTCCTTTCCATTCCAAGCCTGTTCTGTTAGTCCTCCCTTCCATCCTCCTTTCCATTCCAAACCTGTTCAGTTAGTCCTCCCTTCCATCCTCCTTTCCACTCCAAACCTGTTCTGTTAGTCCTCCCTTCCATCCTCCTTCCACTCCAAACCTGTTCTGTTAGTCCTCCCTTCCATCCTCCTTTCCATTCCAAATCTGTTCAGTTAATCCTCCCTTCCATCCTCCTTTCCACTCCAAACCTGTTCTGTTAGTCCTCCCTTCCATCCTCCTTTCCATTCCAAATCTGTTCAGTTAGTCCTCCCTTCCATCCTCCTTTCCACTCCAAACCTGTTCTGTTAGTCCTCCCTTCCATCCTCCTTCCACTCCAAACCTGTTCTGTTAGTCCTCCCTTCCATCCTCTTTTCCATTCCAAATCTGTTCAGTTAGTCCTCCCTTCCATCCTCATTTCCACTCCAAACCTGTTCTGTTAGTCCTCCCCTTCCATCTTCCTTTCCACTCCAAACCTGTTCTGTTAGTCCTCCCTTCCATCCTCCTTTCCATTCCAAACCTGTTCTGTTAGTCCTCCCTTACGTCCTCCTTTCCATTCCAAATCTGTTCAGTTAGTCCTCCCTTCCATCCTCCTTCCATTCCAAACCTGTTCTGTTAGTCCTCCCTTCCATCCTCCTTCCATTCCAAACCTGTTCTGTTAGTCCTCCCTTCCATCCTCCTTTCCATTCCAAATCTGTTCAGTTAGTCCTCCCTTCCATCCTCCTTTCCACTCCAAACCTGTTCTGTTAGTCCTCCCTCCCTTCCATCCTCCTTCCACTCCAAACCTGTTCTGTTAGTCCTCCCTTCCATCCTCCTTTCCATTCCAAATCTGTTCAGTTAGTCCTCCCTTCCATCCTCCTTTCCACTCCAAACCTGTTCTGTTAGTCCTCCCTTCCATCCTTCTTTCCATTCCAAACCTGTTCTGTTAGTCCTCCCTTCCATCCTCCTTTCCACTCCAAACCTGTTCTGTTAGTCCTCCCTTCCATCCTCCTTTCCATTCCAAACCTGTTCTGTTAGTCCTCCCTTCCATCCTCCTTTCCACTCCAAACCTGTTCTGTTAGTCCTCCCTTCCATCCTCCTTTCCATTCCAAACCTGTTCTGTTAGTCCTCCCTTCCATCCTCCTTTCCCCTCTAAACCTGTTCTGTTAGTCCTCCCCTTCCATCCTCCTTTCCACTCCAAACCTGTTCTGTTAGTCCTCCCCTTCCATCCTCCTTCCATTCCAAACCTGTTCTGTTAGTCCTCCCCTTCCATCCTCCTTTCCACTCCAAACCTGTTCTGTTAGTCCTCCCTTCCATCCTCCTTTCCATTCCAAACCTGTTCTGTTAGTCCTCCCCTTCCATCCTCCTTTCCACTCCAAACCTGTACTGATAGTCCTCCCTTCCATCCTCCTTTCCATTCCAAACCTGTTCTGTTAGTCCTCCCCTTCCATCCTTCTTTCCACTCCAAACCTGTTCTGTTAGTCCTCCCCTTCCATCCTCCTTTCCATTCCAAATCTGTGCTCTTCTCAGCTCTCCTCTCGCCCACCCTCACCGCATTCATACATGTCTTTCTAATGTTCTTAAAGATTATTCAGTGGACAAATGATTTAGGAGGTCTTCTCCTAACAGTCTGAATGGTAGGTAGTGAGGGCGGTCATGTTTGAACAGCTCTCTACTCAGTGAGTCCAACCGGCGCCCGGCTCCTTGGCTTGTCTCTTTGAGGCTGTGTCCCAAATGGTACCCTATTCCCTACATAGTGCACTACTTTTGACCAGACTACTATGGGTCCTGATTTTAAAAAACAGTGCACAATATAGGGAATAGGGGGCATTTGGGCCACAACCTGGTGCTCTGATGCTTTGTGGGGGACAACAATGTCGTTATCCATTAAATGTGGGATGGTACAGAGTAGAGAGTCTATTGTCAGATCAAGGTAACATGGTACAGAGTAGAGAGTCTATTGTCAGATCAAGGTAACATGGTACAGAGTAGAGAGTCTATTGTCAGATCAAGGTAACATGGTGCAGAGTAGAGAGTCGATTGTCAGATCAAGGTAACATGGTACAGAGTAGAGAGTCTATTGTCAGATCAAGGTAACATGGTACAGAGTAGAGAGTCTATTGTCAGATCAAGGTAACATGGTGCAGAGTAGAGAGTCTATTGTCAGATCAAGGTAACATGGTGCAGAGTAGAGAGTCTATTGTCAGATCAAGGTAACATGGTACAGAGTAGAGAGTCTATTGTCAGATCAAGGTAACATGGTACAGAGTAGAGAGTCTATTGTCAGATCAAGGTAACATGGTACAGAGTAGAGAGTCTATTGTCAGATCAAGGTAACATGGTGCAGAGTAGAGAGTCTATTGTCAGATCAAGGTAACATGGTGCAGAGTAGAGAGTCTATTGTTAGATAAAGGTAACATGATACAGAGTAGAGAGTCTGTTGTCAGATCAAGGTAACATGGTGCAGAGTAGAGAGTCTATTGTCAGATCAAGGTAACATGGTACAGAGTAGAGAGTCTATTGTCAGATCAAGGTAACATGGTGCAGAGTAGAGTCTATTGTCAGATCAAGGTAACCTGGTACAGAGTAGAGTCTATTGTCTGATCAAGGTAACATGGTGCAGAGTAGAGAGTCTATTGTCAGATCAAGGTAACATGGTACAGAGTAGAGAGTCTATTGTCAGATCAAGGTAACATGGTACAGAGTAGAGAGTCTATTGTCAGATCAAGGTAACATGGTACAGAGTAGAGAGTCTATTGTCAGATCAAGGTAACATGGTACAGAGTAGAGAGTCTATTGTCAGATCAAGGTAACATGGTGCAGAGTAGAGAGTCTATTGTCAGATCAAGGTAACATGGTACAGAGTAGAGAGTCTATTGTCAGATCAAGGTAACATGGTACAGAGTAGAGAGTCTATTGTCAGATCAAGGTAACATGGTACAGAGTAGAGAGTCTATTGTCAGATCAAGGTAACATGGTGCAGAGTAGAGAGTCTATTGTCAGTTCAAGGTAACATGGTGCAGAGTAGAGAGTCTATTGTCTGATCAAGGTAACATGGTACAGAGTAGAGAGTCTATTGTCAGATCAAGGTAACATGGTACAGAGTAGAGAGTCTATTGTCAGATCAAGGTAACATGGTACAGAGTAGAGAGTCTATTGTCTGATCAAGGTAACATGGTGCAGAGTAGAGAGTCTATTGTCTGATCAAGGTAACATGGTGCAGAGTAGAGAGTCTATTGTCTGATCAAGGTAACATGGTACAGAGTAGAGAGTCTATTGTCAGATCAAGGTAACATGGTGCAGAGTAGAGTCTATTGTCAGATCAAGGTAACATGGTGCAGAGTAGAGAGTCTATTGTCAGATCAAGGTAACATGGTACAGAGTAGAGAGTCTATTGTCAGATCAAGGTAACATGGTACAGAGTAGAGAGTCTATTGTCAGATCAAGGTAACATGGTGCAGAGTAGAGAGTCTATTCTCAGATCAAGGTTACATGGTGCAGAGTAGAGAGTCTATTGTCAGATCAAGGTAACATGGTACAGAGTAGAGAGTCTATTGTCAGATCAAGGTAACATGGTGCAGAGTAGAGAGTCTATTGTCAGATAAAGGTAACATGATACAGAGTAGAGAGTCTGTTGTCAGATCAAGGTAACATGGTGCAGAGTAGAGAGTCTATTGTCAGATCAAGGTAACATGGTACAGAGTAGAGAGTCTATTGTCAGATCAAGGTAACATGGTGCAGAGTAGAGAGTCTATTGTCAGATCAAGGTAACATGGTACAGAGTAGAGAGTCTATTGTCAGATCAAGGTAACATGGTACAGAGTAGAGAGTCTATTGTCAGATCAAGGTAACATGGTACAGAGTAGAGAGTCTATTGTCAGATCAAGGTAACATGGTACAGAGTAGAGAGTCTATTGTCAGATCAAGGTAACATGGTGCAGAGTAGAGAGTCTATTGTCAGATCAAGGTAACATGGTGCAGAGTAGAGAGTCTATTGTTAGATAAAGGTAACATGATACAGAGTAGAGAGTCTGTTGTCAGATCAAGGTAACATGGTGCAGAGTAGAGAGTCTATTGTCAGATCAAGGTAACATGGTACAGAGTAGAGAGTCTATTGTCAGATCAAGGTAACATGGTGCAGAGTAGAGAGTCTATTGTCAGATCAAGGTAACCTGGTACAGAGTAGAGAGTCTATTGTCTGATCAAGGTAACATGGTGCAGAGTAGAGAGTCTATTGTCAGATCAAGGTAACATGGTACAGAGTAGAGAGTCTATTGTCAGATCAAGGTAACATGGTACAGAGTAGAGAGTCTATTGTCAGATCAAGGTAACATGGTGCAGAGTAGAGAGTCTATTGTCAGATCAAGGTAACATGGTACAGAGTAGAGAGTCTATTGTCAGATCAAGGTAACATGGTGCAGAGTAGAGAGTCTATTGTCAGATCAAGGTAACATGGTACAGAGTAGAGAGTCTATTGTCAGATCAAGGTAACATGGTACAGAGTAGAGAGTCTATTGTCAGATCAAGGTAACATGGTACAGAGTAGAGAGTCTATTGTCAGATCAAGGTAACATGGTGCAGAGTAGAGAGTCTATTGTCAGATCAAGGTAACATGGTGCAGAGTAGAGAGTCTATTGTCTGATCAAGGTAACATGGTACAGAGTAGAGTCTATTGTCAGATCAAGGTAACATGGTACAGAGTAGAGAGTCTATTGTCAGATCAAGGTAACATGGTACAGAGTAGAGAGTCTATTGTCTGATCAAGGTAACATGGTGCAGAGTAGAGAGTCTATTGTCAGATCAAGGTAACATGGTGCAGAGTAGAGAGTCTATTGTCTGATCAAGGTAACATGGTGCAGAGTAGAGAGTCTATTGTCAGATCAAGGTAACATGGTGCAGAGTAGAGAGTCTATTGTCAGATCAAGGTAACATGGTGCAGAGTAGAGAGTCTATTGTCAGATCAAGGTAACATGGTACAGAGTAGAGAGTCTATTGTCAGATCAAGGTAACATGGTACAGAGTAGAGAGTCTATTGTCAGATCAAGGTAACATGGTGCAGAGTAGAGAGTCTATTCTCAGATCAAGGTAACATGGTGCAGAGTAGAGAGTCTATTGTCAGATCAAGGTAACATGGTACAGAGTAGAGAGTCTATTGTCAGATCAAGGTAACATGGTGCAGAGTAGAGAGTCTATTGTCAGATAAAGGTAACATGGTACAGAGTAGAGAGTCTATTGTCAGATCAAGGTAACATGGTGCAGAGTAGAGAGTCTATTGTCAGATCAAGGTAACATGGTACAGAGTAGAGAGTCTATTGTCAGATCAAGGTAAATGGTGCAGAGTAGAGAGTCTATTGTCAGATCAAGGTAACATGGTACAGAGTAGAGAGTCTATTGTCAGATCAAGGTAACATGGTACAGAGTAGAGAGTCTATTGTCAGATCAAGGTAACATGGTACAGAGTAGAGAGTCTATTGTCAGATCAAGGTAACATGGTGCAGAGTAGAGAGTCTATTGTCAGATCAAGGTAACATGGTACAGAGTAGAGAGTCTATTGTCAGATAAAGGTAACATGGTACAGAGTAGAGAGTCTATTGTCAGATCAAGGTAACATGGTGCAGAGTAGAGAGTCTATTGTCAGATCAAGGTAACATGGTACAGAGTAGAGAGTCTATTGTCAGATCAAGGTAACATGGTGCAGAGTAGAGAGTCTATTGTCAGATCAAGGTAACATGGTACAGAGTAGAGAGTCTATTGTCTGATCAAGGTAACATGGTACAGAGTAGAGAGTCTATTGTCAGATCAAGGTAACATGGTACAGAGTAGAGAGTCTATTGTCAGATCAAGTTAACATGGTGCAGAGTAGAGAGTCTATTGTCTGATCAAGGTAACATGGTGCAGAGTAGAGAGTCTATTGTCAGATCAAGGTTACATGGTGCAGAGTAGAGAGTCTATTGTCAGATCAAGGTAACATGGTACAGAGTAGAGAGTCTATTGTCAGATCAAGGTAACATGGTGCAGAGTAGAGAGTCTATTGTCAGATCAAGGTAACATGGTACAGAGTAGAGAGTCTATTGTCAGATCAAGGTAACATGGTACAGAGTAGAGAGTCTATTGTCAGATCAAGGTAACATGGTACAGAGTAGAGAGTCTATTGTCTGATCAAGGTAACATGGTACAGAGTAGAGAGTCTATTGTCAGATCAAGGTAACATGGTACAGAGTAGAGAGTCTATTGTCAGATCAAGGTAACATGGTGCAGAGTAGAGAGTCTATTGTCAGATCAAGGTAACATGGTACAGAGTAGAGAGTCTATTGTCAGATCAAGGTAACATGGTACAGAGTAGAGAGTCTATTGTCAGATCAAGGTAACATGGTACAGAGTAGAGAGTCTATTGTCAGATCAAGGTAACATGGTGCAGAGTAGAGAGTCTATTGTCAGATCAAGGTAACATGGTACAGAGTAGAGTCTATTGTCAGATCAAGGTAACATGGTACAGAGTAGAGAGTCTATTGTCAGATCAAGGTAACATGGTGCAGAGTAGAGAGTCTATTGTCAGATCAAGGTAACATGGTGCAGAGTAGAGAGTCTATTGTCAGATCAAGGTAACATGGTACAGAGTAGAGAGTCTATTGTCAGATCAAGGTAACATGGTACAGAGTAGAGAGTCTATTGTCAGATCAAGGTAACATGGTACAGAGTAGAGAGTATATTGTCAGATCAAGGTAACATGGTGCAGAGTAGAGAGTCTATTGTCAGATCAAGGTAACATGGTGCAGAGTAGAGAGTCTATTGTCAGATAAAGGTAACATGATACAGAGTAGAGAGTCTGTTGTCAGATCAAGGTAACATGGTGCAGAGTAGAGAGTCTATTGTCAGATCAAGGTAACAT
Organism: Oncorhynchus nerka; assembly: GCF_034236695.1. NCBI lineage: Eukaryota > Metazoa > Chordata > Actinopteri > Salmoniformes > Salmonidae > Oncorhynchus > Oncorhynchus nerka. The sequence goes on along the minus strand of NW_027037985.1, from coordinate 7,219 downwards.
GGTACAGAGTAGAGAGTCTATTGTCAGATCAAGGTAACATGGTGCAGAGTAGAGAGTCTATTGTCAGATCAAGGTAACCTGGTACAGAGTAGAGAGTCTATTGTCTGATCAAGGTAACATGGTGCAGAGTAGAGAGTCTATTGTCAGATCAAGGTAACATGGTACAGAGTAGAGAGTCTATTGTCAGATCAAGTTAACATGGTGCAGAGTAGAGAGTCTATTGTCTGATCAAGGTAACATGGTGCAGAGTAGAGAGTCTATTGTCAGATCAAGGTTACATGGTGCAGAGTAGAGAGTCTATTGTCAGATCAAGGTAACATGGTACAGAGTAGAGAGTCTATTGTCAGATCAAGGTAACATGGTGCAGAGTAGAGAGTCTATTGTCAGATCAAGGTAACATGGTACAGAGTAGAGAGTCTATTGTCAGATCAAGGTAACATGGTACAGAGTAGAGAGTCTATTGTCAGATCAAGGTAACATGGTACAGAGTAGAGAGTCTATTGTCAGATCAAGGTAACATGGTGCAGAGTAGAGAGTCTATTGTCAGATCAAGGTAACATGGTACAGAGTAGAGAGTCTATTGTCAGATCAAGGTAACATGGTGCAGAGTAGAGAGTCTATTGTCAGATCAAGGTAACATGGTACAGAGTAGAGAGTCTATTGTCAGATCAAGGTAACATGGTACAGAGTAGAGAGTCTATTGTCAGATCAAGGTAACATGGTACAGAGTAGAGAGTCTATTGTCAGATCAAGGTAACATGGTGCAGAGTAGAGAGTCTATTGTCAGATCAAGGTAACATGGTACAGAGTAGAGAGTCTATTGTCAGATCAAGGTAACATGGTACAGAGTAGAGAGTCTATTGTCAGATCAAGGTAACATGGTGCAGAGTAGAGAGTCTATTGTCAGATCAAGGTAACATGGTGCAGAGTAGAGAGTCTATTGTCTGATCAAGGTAACATGGTACAGAGTAGAGAGTCTATTGTCAGATCAAGGTAACATGGTACAGAGTAGAGTCTATTGTCAGATCAAGGTAACATGGTACAGAGTATAGAGTCTATTGTCAGATCAAGGTAACATGGTGCAGAGTAGAGAGTCTATTGTCTGATCAAGGTAACATGGTGCAGAGTAGAGAGTCTATTGTCAGATCAAGGTAACATGGTGCAGAGTAGAGAGTCTATTGTCAGATCAAGGTAACATGGTACAGAGTAGAGAGTCTATTGTCAGATCAAGGTAACATGGTGCAGAGTAGAGAGTCTATTGTCAGATCAAGGTAACATGGTACAGAGTAGAGAGTCTATTGTCAGATCAAGGTAACATGGTACAGAGTAGAGAGTCTATTGTCAGATCAAGGTAACATGGTACAGAGTAGAGAGTCTATTGTCAGATCAAGGTAACATGGTACAGAGTAGAGAGTCTATTGTCAGATCAAGGTAACATGGTACAGAGTAGAGAGTCTATTGTCAGATCAAGGTAACATGGTGCAGAGTAGAGAGTCTATTGTCAGATCAAGGTAACATGGTACAGAGTAGAGAGTCTATTGTCAGATCAAGGTAACATGGTACAGAGTAGAGAGTCTATTGTCAGATCAAGGTAACATGGTACAGAGTAGAGAGTCTATTGTCAGATCAAGGTAACATGGTGCAGAGTAGAGAGTCTATTGTCAGATCAAGGTAACATGGTACAGAGTAGAGAGTCTATTGTCAGATCAAGGTAACATGGTACAGAGTAGAGTCTATTGTCAGATCAAGGTAACATGGTGCAGAGTAGAGAGTCTATTGTCAGATCAAGGTAACATGGTGCAGAGTAGAGAGTCTATTGTCAGATCAAGGTAACATGGTACAGAGTAGAGAGTCTATTGTCAGATCAAGGTAACATGGTACAGAGTAGAGAGTCTATTGTCAGATCAAGGTAACATGGTACAGAGTAGAGAGTCTATTGTCAGATCAAGGTAACATGGTGCAGAGTAGAGAGTCTATTGTCAGATCAAGGTAACATGGTGCAGAGTAGAGAGTCTATTGTTAGATAAAGGTAACATGATACAGAGTAGAGAGTCTGTTGTCAGATCAAGGTAACATGGTGCAGAGTAGAGAGTCTATTGTCAGATCAAGGTAACATGGTACAGAGTAGAGAGTCTATTGTCAGATCAAGGTAACATGGTGCAGAGTAGAGAGTCTATTGTCAGATCAAGGTAACATGGTACAGAGTAGAGAGTCTATTGTCTGATCAAGGTAACATGGTGCAGAGTAGAGAGTCTATTGTCAGATCAAGGTAACATGGTACAGAGTAGAGAGTCTATTGTCAGATCAAGTTAACATGGTGCAGAGTAGAGAGTCTATTGTCTGATCAAGGTAACATGGTGCAGAGTAGAGAGTCTATTGTCAGATCAAGGTAACATGGTGCAGAGTAGAGAGTCTATTGTCAGATCAAGGTAACATGGTACAGAGTAGAGAGTCTATTGTCAGATCAAGGTAACATGGTGCAGAGTAGAGAGTCTATTGTCAGATCAAGGTAACATGGTACAGAGTAGAGAGTCTATTGTCAGATCAAGGTAACATGGTACAGAGTAGAGAGTCTATTGTCAGATCAAGGTAACATGGTACAGAGTAGAGAGTCTATTGTCAGATCAAGGTAACATGGTACAGAGTAGAGAGTCTATTGTCAGATCAAGGTAACATGGTACAGAGTAGAGAGTCTATTGTCAGATCAAGGTAACATGGTGCAGAGTAGAGAGTCTATTGTCAGATCAAGGTAACATGGTACAGAGTAGAGAGTCTATTGTCAGATCAAGGTAACATGGTACAGAGTAGAGAGTCTATTGTCAGATCAAGGTAACATGGTACAGAGTAGAGAGTCTATTGTCAGATCAAGGTAACATGGTGCAGAGTAGAGAGTCTATTGTCAGATCAAGGTAACATGGTACAGAGTAGAGAGTCTATTGTCAGATCAAGGTAACATGGTACAGAGTAGAGAGTCTATTGTCAGATCAAGGTAACATGGTGCAGAGTAGAGAGTCTATTGTCAGATCAAGGTAACATGGTGCAGAGTAGAGAGTCTATTGTCTGATCAAGGTAACATGGTACAGAGTAGAGAGTCTATTGTCAGATCAAGGTAACATGGTACAGAGTAGAGAGTCTATTGTCAGATCAAGGTAACATGGTACAGAGTAGAGAGTCTATTGTCTGATCAAGGTAACATGGTGCAGAGTAGAGAGTCTATTGTCTGATCAAGGTAACATGGTGCAGAGTAGAGAGTCTATTGTCTGATCAAGGTAACATGGTACAGAGTAGAGAGTCTATTGTCAGATCAAGGTAACATGGTGCAGAGTAGAGAGTCTATTGTCAGATCAAGGTAACATGGTGCAGAGTAGAGAGTCTATTGTCAGATCAAGGTAACATGGTACAGAGTAGAGAGTCTATTGTCAGATCAAGGTAACATGGTACAGAGTAGAGAGTCTATTGTCAGATCAAGGTAACATGGTGCAGAGTAGAGAGTCTATTCTCAGATCAAGGTTACATGGTGCAGAGTAGAGAGTCTATTGTCAGATCAAGGTAACATGGTACAGAGTAGAGAGTCTATTGTCAGATCAAGGTAACATGGTGCAGAGTAGAGAGTCTATTGTCAGATAAAGGTAACATGATACAGAGTAGAGAGTCTATTGTCAGATCAAGGTAACATGGTGCAGAGTAGAGAGTCTATGTGTCAGATGGTCAGAGTAGTCTATTGTCAGATGGTAACACAGAGTAGAGAGTCTATTGTCAGATCAAGGTAACATGGTACAGAGTAGAGAGTCTATTGTCAGATCAAGGTAACATGGTACAGAGTAGAGAGTCTATTGTCAGATCAAGGTAACATGGTACAGAGTAGAGAGTCATTGTGGTAACATGGTGCAGAGTAGAGAGTCTATTGTCAGATCAAGGTAACATGGTGCAGAGTAGAGAGTCTATTGTTGATCAAGATGGTCAAGAGTCTATTGTCAGATCAAGGTAACATGGTACAGAGTAGAGAGTCTATTGTCAGATCAAGGTAACATGGTACAGAGTAGAGAGTCTATTGTCAGATCAAGGTAACATGGTGCAGAGTAGAGAGTCTATTGTCAGATCAAGGTAACATGGTGCAGAGTAGAGAGTCTATTGTCAGATCAAGGTAACATGGTACAGAGTAGAGAGTCTATTGTCAGATCAAGGTAACATGGTGCAGAGTAGAGAGTCTATTGTCAGATCAAGGTAACATGGTGCAGAGTAGAGAGTCTATTGTCAGATCAAGGTAACATGGTACAGAGTAGAGAGTCTATTGTCAGATCAAGGTAACATGGTACAGAGTAGAGAGTCTATTGTCAGATCAAGGTAACATGGTACAGAGTAGAGAGTCTATTGTCAGATCAAGGTAACATGGTACAGAGTAGAGAGTCTATTGTCTGATCAAGGTAACATGGTGCAGAGTAGAGAGTCTATTGTCTGATCAAGGTAACATGGTGCAGAGTAGAGAGTCTATTGTCAGATCAAGGTAACATGGTACAGAGTAGAGTCTATTGTCAGATCAAGGTAACATGGTGCAGAGTAGAGAGTCTATTGTCAGATCAAGGTAACATGGTGCAGAGTAGAGAGTCTATTGTCAGATCAAGGTAACATGGTACAGAGTAGAGAGTCTATTGTCAGATCAAGGTAACATGGTACAGAGTAGAGAGTCTATTGTCAGATCAAGGTAACATGGTGCAGAGTAGAGAGTCTATTGTCAGATCAAGGTAACATGGTGCAGAGTAGAGAGTCTATTGTCAGATCAAGGTAACATGGTACAGAGTAGAGAGTCTATTGTCAGATCAAGGTAACATGGTGCAGAGTAGAGAGTCTATTGTCAGATAAAGGTAACATGATACAGAGTAGAGAGTCTGTTGTCAGATCAAGGTAACATGGTGCAGAGTAGAGAGTCTATTGTCAGATCAAGGTAACATGGTACAGAGTAGAGAGTCTATTGTCAGATCAAGGTAACATGGTGCAGAGTAGAGAGTCTATTGTCAGATCAAGGTAACATGGTACAGAGTAGAGAGTCTATTGTCAGATCAAGGTAACATGGTACAGAGTAGAGAGTCTATTGTCAGATCAAGGTAACATGGTACAGAGTAGAGAGTCTATTGTCAGATCAAGGTAACATGGTGCAGAGTAGAGAGTCTATTGTCAGATCAAGGTAACATGGTGCAGAGTAGAGAGTCTATTGTCTGATCAAGGTAACATGGTACAGAGTAGAGAGTCTATTGTCAGATCAAGGTAACATGGTACAGAGTAGAGAGTCTATTGTCAGATCAAGGTAACATGGTACAGAGTAGAGAGTCTATTGTCTGATCAAGGTAACATGGTGCAGAGTAGAGAGTCTATTGTCTGATCAAGGTAACATGGTGCAGAGTAGAGAGTCTATTGTCTGATCAAGGTAACATGGTACAGAGTAGAGAGTCTATTGTCAGATCAAGGTAACATGGTGCAGAGTAGAGAGTCTATTGTCAGATCAAGGTAACATGGTGCAGAGTAGAGAGTCTATTGTCAGATCAAGGTAACATGGTACAGAGTAGAGAGTCTATTGTCAGATCAAGGTAACATGGTACAGAGTAGAGAGTCTATTGTCAGATCAAGGTAACATGGTGCAGAGTAGAGAGTCTATTGTCAGATCAAGGTAACATGGTGCAGAGTAGAGAGTCTATTGTCAGATCAAGGTAACATGGTACAGAGTAGAGAGTCTATTGTCAGATCAAGGTAACATGGTGCAGAGTAGAGAGTCTATTGTCAGATAAAGGTAACATGATACAGAGTAGAGAGTCTGTTGTCAGATCAAGGTAACATGGTGCAGAGTAGAGAGTCTATTGTCAGATCAAGGTAACATGGTACAGAGTAGAGTCTATTGTCAGATCAAGGTAACATGGTACAGAGTAGAGAGTCTATTGTCAGATCAAGGTAACATGGTACAGAGTAGAGAGTCTATTGTCAGATCAAGGTAACATGGTGCAGAGTAGAGAGTCTATTGTCAGATCAAGGTAACATGGTGCAGAGTAGAGAGTCTATTGTCAGATCAAGGTAACATGGTGCAGAGTAGAGAGTCTATTGTCTGATCAAGGTAACATGGTACAGAGTAGAGAGTCTATTGTCTGATCAAGGCAACATGGTACAGAGTAGAGAGTCTATTGTCAGATCAAGGTTACATGGTGCAGAGTAGAGAGTCTATTGTCAGATCAAGGTAACATGGTACAGAGTAGAGAGTCTATTGTCAGATCAAGGTAACATGGTGCAGAGTAGAGAGTCTATTGTCAGATCAAGGTAACATGGTACAGAGTAGAGAGTCTATTGTCAGATCAAGGTAACATGGTGCAGAGTAGAGAGTCTATTGTCTGATCAAGGTAACATGGTGCAGAGTAGAGAGTCTATTGTCAGATCAAGGTAACATGGTGCAGAGTAGAGAGTCTATTGTCTGATCAAGGTAACATGGTGCAGAGTAGAGAGTCTATTGTCTGATCAAGGTAAAATGGTACAGAGTAGAGAGTCTATTGTCAGATCAATGTAACATGGTGCAGAGTAGAGAGTCTATTGTCAGATCAAGGTAACATGGTACAGAGTAGAGAGTCTATTGTCTGATCAAGGTAACATGGTACAGAGTAGAGAGTCTATTGTCAGATCAAGGTAACATGGTGCAGAGTAGAGAGTCTATTGTCAGATCAAGGTAACATGGTACAGAGTATAGAGTCTATTGTCAGATCAAGGTAACATGGTGCAGAGTAGAGAGTCTATTGTCAGATCAAGGTAACATGGTGCATAGTAGAGAGTCTATTGTCTGATCAAGGTAACATGGTGCAGAGTAGAGAGTCTATTGTCTGATCAAGGTAACATGGTACAGAGTAGAGAGTCTATTGTCAGATCAATGTAACATGGTGCAGAGTAGATAGTCTATTGTCTGATCAAGGTAACATGGTACAGAGTAGAGAGTCTATTGTCAGATCAAGGTAACATGGTACAGAGTATAGAGTCTATTGTCTGATCAAGGTAACATGGTGCAGAGTAGAGAGTCTATTGTCTGATCAAGGTAACATGGTGCAGAGTAGAGATTGTCTCAAGGTAACATGTCTGATCAATGGGTAACATGGTACAGAGTAGAGAGTCTATTGTCTGATCAAGGTAACATGGTACAGAGTAGAGAGTCTATTGTCAGATCAAGGTAACATGGTGCAGAGTAGAGAGTCTA